>NC_056743.1:1098423731-1098471231 GCF_019279795.1 Protopterus annectens
TTTAAGGGGGAATTCTCAGTGCATCTGGGAGAAGCAAGATGAGCTGTCATGGAAATCTGCAGTATTAGTAATATCTCATTCCTTTAGTACCCCTTAAACCTAACAATGGATTATTCATTTCTGAAGTGTCTGCGGCTCATGTGAACACCACTTTAGATATGTGAAGGTGTTTGTATGTGAACACATTTCTATTTAGTAGCCCCGCATTTATTTTATTAAGGAGACAATCTGCTTTTTTTGTTTAAAAACATACCTTGATACTAATCCAAGGCAGAGTCACTCTAGCACATTTCTTACTCACTGTACAGTCATCTGCTACAGTGCTGTTAATGTGATATAGTACTACAAACCCAGACTTAGAGACATGCTCTTACCTTACAATTGGAGGATTATCAAGAAGCCGTTCAGACTGCTGCAAACTTGATTAATTTGCGCAGAAATGCAAACCGTTTTCAAAATACTTCTCCTTTTGTTTCAAATGACACTTCTTTGGAAACTAAAAGTAGCACAGTTTCCGAAGAAACACCATCTCTATGTTGTGTCTGTCTGTCTTTCTGTCTGAAGATAAGGGACTTCACAAGGATTTCACAAAATATTACATATTTTAGAACTCGGCTTCCGGTACTTCAGATGAGTTTGGCTACGATGTCATATGATCTTGTGATTAATACTTTGCTGAAATCTTAGAGATTCGTGTAACATTCTAATTTACTAAGATAAGAAGAAGCTTCTGGCACAATAAAAAGGATGGACACAGTGTATCAGCTTGTGATGAGGGAGAATCCAGCTTCCTTGAACATTAAACTTGTAACAAGGAAAAAGTCAATGTTCTTACACTGGAAATCACCTGTAGGGACTACAAGCCATGCAGAACCTGGGACCTGAAATTCCAGTTTGGAACATCTAATCATTTATGGACACTCAACCACCTACTGAATTCTGCTAGACAACATTACACAGCAAGTGTAATTTGTTCTACGAGTTTCAGCATAGCAGCAAGGCAGGTACTTATAAATTACATGCCACAGGGGGTAGTTTCACTGTAATTGAACATGTGTTTTCTGAAGCTGCTCTGTACTCCATACTTAAATATCATTAAAGTGTTACAGAAAGAATAAATGGGCTTAGAAATGTATGAGGAAATTGCTGTGGACCTCATGTGTATAGCATTGATGAGTCAAATTTGGAAGAATATTGGAGTTACTTACAAGCAGCCCAAAAGTGGGCAGAGCAGTAATGTCTCCTCAGCAGATAAGCAAGCAATAATGCCCAACAGGTTGTGTGTTAATGTGTAATTAACGCCCTCCCAGGGTGTTAATTACAAATTAACACACCCTGTTGGTCATTACTGCCTTTACAGAATGGGCTCTCTGTAATACAGATTGTTGCATTTTACTTATTTTTAAGTACTATATATATATATATTACTATATTATTTTTATATATTATTTTTATATATATTTTTGATGTAAAATAGTTTCTCCGCCTAATGTTTCAAACTTGTTGTAGTACATGTTAACAGT
Organism: Protopterus annectens; assembly: GCF_019279795.1. Lineage (NCBI taxonomy): Eukaryota > Metazoa > Chordata > Ceratodontiformes > Protopteridae > Protopterus > Protopterus annectens. The sequence goes on from NC_056743.1 coordinate 1,098,425,255, forward strand.
GTTGGAGGAAGCATTTTACATCTAAACTATAACACTTTAAAAAAATGTCCAGATATTTACTTTATTATTTTTTTTAATTTTATTTATTTATTTACTTATTTTTGTTCCTTATTCCTAAAATGTTTGGCTTGTTGCCAGCTATTAGAGATTGATATCAATAAATAATTATATAGATTTGAGTTTCAGACTTACTTTAATTTTGTTTAGGAAATTTATTTTCATAAATACTGCTATTTAAGCAACTTTTATAATAATGATTAAAATATGTTCCTATTTTTGAGCCTTTAATCCCCCTTTATTTTATCTATCTAGATTTCTTTAGCTGAAGGGTGAAGAGGTATGCATACCTCTTTATTACTGCTGCCAGTAGTCAATCTCTCTCATGCACACACACACACACACACACACACACACACACCTCTGCTTCAGAAAATGCAAGCTGCCACAAATCCTAATGTTCAAGTAATGTGATTTTATAACAGGATCATTTAAAATATGTTTTTGTTTTGATCCTTTGTCCCCAGTTTATTTTATGCTTATCCATATATGTTGAGCAAAGACCTCTTATAAGAAGAAATCTAGACAAAGCCATAAATAATGTGGGGAGAAAGGCCCAAAAATAGGGACAATTAATATTAAGAGAGTTGGTAAAATAACAAGTGTCCCACTACCATGAATTTTCTGAAGGTATGAAGACTATAATTCAAATGTCTGCCTTTATTCTCTGACTTCAATTCTCACTGATTTGGTAGAAAACCAAAACTTTTATGAGGATCACACCAAAAATATCCAAAAATATGAGGCAAAAATCTGGATAGTCTGTGAAAATCTGGTTAGTTGAGAGGTATGTCAAGAGGAATCCAGACCTCCTGACTGCTGCTGCTGCCAGGGCTCACTCAGTCCCTTTCACTCTTCACTCACACACACACACACACACACACACACACACACACACACACACACACACACACACACGCACGCACACACACACACACACACACACACACAGTCTCTTCTGGTTTCTTGCACACAATCTCACACACAGACATAAAAACATACACACTTTGTTATCTTAAGTTTCTTTTCTTTTTTATTTTTACACTCACTGAACAGCAAAAGTGCTGCTTAGCGAGTGTAAAATAACGGCTCAATCGATCTTGCTGTTCACTCATACACACACACACACACACACACACACACACACACACACACACACACACACACACACACACACACAAAAACACAGTCTCTTCTACTTTCATGCACACATTCACTCACACATGCAGACAAACACATAAAGACTCACACACACATACACACACACATGTTTTTCGGTTACATTTATTTTTATTTTATACTCGCTAAACAGCAAAAGCGCAGCTCAATGACACACACACACACACACACACACACACACACACACACACACACACACACACACACACACACACACACACACACACACAAATGCACGCACATACTTTTTCTTTTTTCTTTCTTTTTTTTTTGCATTTTACACTCGCTAAACAGCAGAAGCACTGCTTAGCGAGTGTAAAGTAAGGCAGCCATTAGGTTTTTCTGCAGAAGCTCCACGGCGGCTTGATATGCTGCCATGAAGCGATATACTCATTTTTCAGCAGACATTACTTCTATATTAATACCCTGCTGGAGAATGTTCATTCTCCATTCAAAATGCGATCTACGGATCACCCATTCTCTAAAATGAAATAATAAATTATCTTTTTTCTGCCACTTAGAAAAATCCAGGCAACAGGTAAAAGAATCTTTATGGAGCTTCAGTGTATATATTATGTGCAGTGTACCCTCACAGAAGGCTGGCCAGAAAACAAACTTTTTATTTTGCCTGTTAAAAAACTAGGTAAGAAAATAATAGACAATGACAGACGAACAGACGAACACAGAAATGCACTATTTGACTGAACTGATGTCAAAACAGGTAGGCTCAGTGAAACCTTATTTCCCTATTTTGGACTTTCCTGAAAGCAGAGAAGAGTATATTATCTTTCTTGTCACAAAAGTATACAGCCAGACATAATGCAATTTAGACACACATCTGGCTTTGCTGACCATCACCATACCCAAAGTATAATGTTACCTTCAACCAAGCGCACTGAAGCTAAGTAACATGACAACAAACTTCTAAGCACAAAAGTCAGTTAGAGACTATAAACAGATGGCCTTTACAAAATCCATAAAGATATATTCTGCATAGTGTGTATTATATTCTCATAAAGACTGCCCCCAAATTTCCCACTTTTGCAACATTCATACACCTTAGCTTAGAAGAAAACAGACTATCTGAGTCTGCCTTACATGGCCAGGCTTCGCCTCTGGATGAACTAACCTTCAGAAGAGAACTTTACTGTGTGCTGTCAAACACTTAGCATTAAAAGGAGATGGAATTGAGATTCCCCTCCCCCACTAGAACATACATCACATGTATTGACATGTTTGACAAACAAATAGACACCCTAACTCACTGCCCTTTAAAGAAGGACTAGGTCTGGAAGCTGATGAGGTCAGATAGTCAATAATCACCCAGACGCCAAATGTCACATTACAGAGGGCAGTGTGGGAGACAACACAATTATACAGTGTGTCAGCTTCTTGTTAAGCACTAATCAGTAAGAATAAGCCAGCAAACCTAAACAGAAATGTTCATGGACTCTGAAATAAGAGATACAAATGTTCTCAAGGACTTCAGCAATTGTATATCCAGCAAGGATGAGAAAAAGAGATGTTGTAAGGGTCGCATTCAAAAGCAGAAGTATGCATTCATCAGCATGAAGTTACTTCAGATATCCTCAGCTACTTGCTGTGAGTCTGCAGCCATTTTGTAACAACTCATATCTTTTACCTGCCAGCTGTAGTACTGAAAGATCTGTTAAGCTAAAAGTATGTTTCTGTCAGCAAATGCAGGGGTTCTTCTATGGATCTGCTGCAGACATGGAAGTCCACATTTTGGTTGCAAAGTACTATGGAACATAGGAACATAGCAATAGTATTAGGCAAGTGACCACTAGAACCATAAGATGCCTGGACTTGTATATCTTTAATAGACATACTTAAAAGTTCTCTCTACCCATTACAAGCAAGTGCACATCCTAACAACTATGACAATACTGTTGTCTTCTTTGAAGGTGCAAACACTATTATAAACAACAAAGAAGATGGGAAGCAGGATTGACAGTATAATGTTTCAGGCAGACAAATTCCAGTATCAGAGAAAACATATTTTCTGTAACAGGTCATTAGAGGATTAACAGTCTGTGAGCAAAACTTTCTGTTGTCTCACAGAGTTTATAGTTCTCTAGCCTAAGAGAAAACTATTTAGGCCTTACTAGGTGTTCTGTCCTAAAAGAATGACAGTGATAATTAGAAACATCTGCAAAAGCATAAATCCAAGTGAAACCTGTATTAACTGCTTCTTAAGAAATGGTCATGTTAATGTAAAGTTGCGTGTGATGTACTTTTTAAATTATTTTTCATGTGATTTGGGTTTAACCGCTTACTGGAAGAAATATTCAGAGACTTAATCCAATCAAATTAAAGGGAACCTGAACACTCAGTCTAACCCAGTGCACAGCACTGACATGGTAACAAAATGAATATTGCTTGCGGGGACATATGTGGGAAAGCATTACCAAGAAATGAGAGGTTAATAACTTTTACAAGTCGCAATCAGAACTCATATGCCAATGATATTGCCAACACACTGGCCGACAGATTCAGTGTCAACTTTACCCCTCTCTCCCCCCCTAAAGGACCAGTCACAATACCGAAGGAATGCCAGGCACCCAGCATTACTGCACCACAGGTTAAAGCTGCATTGTCCAAGGCCAAGAATACAGCTTCCATGGGACCCAACAATATCCCTGGATGTGTTCTGCATGAACTACAAAGTGAACTGGTACCACATCTGTGTGCCCTGTTCAATCACAGCCTCACTTCAGGCTTTGTCCCTAACGAATGGCACACTGCTACAGTCATCCCTTTCCATAAAGGGGGAGTGACTACAGACCTTGGGAATTATCGCCCCAATAGCCTGACAAGTGTGATATGTAATGCTATGTAGCGCATCATCACAGACCTAACTAACAAGGATATAGGGAATCTCCAAACTCTAGATCCCATGCAATTTGGTTTTGTGAAAGGTAGATCATGCCTGCTCACCCTGGTTGACTTCTTTGAGACAGTCACCAAAGCTTTGGATGAGGGCAAGGCAGTTCATACAGCCTACCTCAATCTGGCCAAGGCCTTTGATACCATTCCCCACTCAGGAATTATTGATAAACTCACCAAATGAGGCATCAACCCCTATATCACTAGGTGGGTTGCAAATTGTCTCACAGATAGAACCCACAGTGTGAAAGTAGTGTACTCCAAGTCAGACTGCTAACCAGTCACAAGTGGAGTCCCACAGCGATTGGTCGTGGGTCCTCCCCTGTTTGGCATCTACTTCTCAGAAGTCCAGGCCAACACGGAGGGACTCTGACTGACCAAGTTCACAGACAACTGCAAGCTGAGAGCCATTATTATAGGTTCATAGGTTCATACTAGGCTATCTGCCCTAGGGCATTTATAAGCCTAGCCAGAGTGTGTTTGGCTTTCGCCACTGCTTGGAATGAGTATACTGTGCCCATTTTATGGTTTAGTTTACTGTACCTCTGTCTAACAGTGACACAGAAGTGACCCCCGGGGTAAACCTACGATCTCCCATCCACTCGTCAAGATTTCTCTTGAAGAGAGTCAGTGAGGGGCTCTGCCTAACATGGACTGGGGTTTATTCCAGAGTGAAGGGAGCCTCTGGGTTATGAATCTGTCCCTCCAGCATGTCCTATTTATTTCTGTGCTGAGGTTCAAATCTCTCACTCGCATAGCTCTGGTGGATTTGGATTTTCTGAGGTGGAGCATGTCCATTAATTCCGGGTTGGACATGGCCTTGTACGTCAGGCATAGATTGCCTCTGAGTAGGCGGTATGCTACTGAGTAGAGCTGGAGTTTCTTTAGCCGGGTAGCATATGGCATATGTTTGAGTCCCTTGATCCTCTTGGTGAGGTACTTTTGGGGTCTTTCCAATTGCTGCAGGTGTCGGGTAAGGTACATCCCAAATGGGGCATTGTACTCAGTTATGGGCCTGATGAGGGAAGAGTAAAAGGGCACAATGACCTCTCCCAATCTAGATGTGAATCCCTTCATGATAAGGTGGGCAATATAGAAGGTCTTTTTAACCACTTTGGCAATGTGAGTGTCAAATGAGAGGTTACTGTCAACTTGGGTCCCTAGGTCCCTAATTACTTCTTCCGTACTTAATGGATTACCACCTATGTGGTAATTTGTGGGCAATTTGTTTTTCCCAAAGTATATGACTATACACTTTTTGGCATTTAGTTTAAGGCCATGGCTCTGGCACCAGTTTTCCGTTTCTATGAGACCCTTTTGAAGGATGCTTGTGTCCACTGGAGAATCAATTATGGCGCCCAGTTTGCAGTCATCTGCGAACTTGGTCAGCCACAATCCTCCCATGTTAGCCTGTACCTCAGAAAAATAAATACCGAACAAGAGAGGTCCCAGAACTGAGCCCTGTGGGACGCCACTTGTGACTGGTTTAGAGTCTGACATGACTCCAGCAGTTCTGACCTTGTGGGTTCTGTCCTTGAGCCAGTTTGCAACCCATCTTATGACATAGGGGTTTATATTTAAGCTGGAGAGCTTGTCTATGATGCCCCAGTGGGGTATTGTGTCGAAGGCTTTTGCAAGGTCAAGGTAGGCTGTGTGAACTACCTTACCCTCGTCAATGGCCTTGGTGACTGTTTCAAAGAAGTCGACCAGGTTCAAGAGGTAGGATCTGCCCTTAACAAAGCCGAATTGGGTAGGATCCAGTGTCTGTAAGTCCCCAATGTCTTTGTTAATGAGTTCCATAATGATCCTCTCCATAGCTTTGCAGACCAGGCTCGTCAAGCTTATGGGGCGGTAGTTTCCAGGTTCCGTAGAAGCACCTCCTTTCTGGAGTGGGACCACTGTTGCTGTACGCCATTCTTTGGGTACATATCCTATAGTAAGGCTGAGATTAAACAGCTGCCTTATGTGTGGGTTTAGCTCTTCTTGGAGTTCATGTAGCACGCAACCCGGGACACCATCTGGTTTCATTGATGCTGTGTTTTTAGCTTTGGAGAGGGCGGCTCTCACCTGGGCATCTGAGATGTCAGGGAGGCAACACTCTGCTGGGATAGATATTTGTCCCTTTGGGGGGGAGGGGGGAGAAAAATTTGCACTGAACCTGTCTGCTAGTATGTTGGCAATGTCTGTGGGTTTAGTGTATTTTTTGTCATTTTGGACTAACTCTGAGCATATCTGGGAGTTTCCACTCAGGTTTCTAACATAACTAAAGAAAGCCTTGTGATTATCTTTAGTGTCTTGTGCAATTTTTCTCTCAAAGTTGGCTTTGGATGATTTTATGAGTGACCGTAGTTTTTTGCTAGTACTGATCAGAGATGCCTTCCCTTTTATGGATTTTGCTCTATCATGTAGTAGCTTCCTCCTTCTGTTGTATAGCTTATTAATGGCTGGGGTCCACCAGACAGGATGCCTGCCTTTGGGGGAATGGGTCTTGGTTTTATTTGGGATTGCATGATCCATGCATTCCTGTAGGTGTCCATAGAATGCGTTTATAAAGGATTCAGCAGAGTGGGCTGTGGTTTCCACTGGCCCGGGGGCCTTGAAGGATTCCATTTCGGTCTTAAGAAGTGTGAAGTCAGCTTTTGAGAAGTTCTTCACTGTGGTCTTCTGTGCTGGGGGTGGGGGCGGGATGTGGATTTCCAGGGAGATTAATTTATGGTCCGATCTTACCAACGAGGGGTATACTTCAGGTATGGAGCATTGTGTCCCCATGTTTGTGATGATCAGGTCTAATATGTTTTCCCCTCTTGTGGGAGAGGTGACTAGTTGTTCCATAGCATTTGAGTTTATGAATTCTAGGAACCTTTGGGCTAGGGCATTGGGGCTTGAGTAATGCTCCCAGTCTGTTTGGGTAGTTGAAGTCCCCCAATATGATGGTGTTTGGAGAGACCTTCATATTCTCCAGTGTCTTTAGGAAGGCCGAGTGGGGTTCCTGAGTTTGAGAGGGTGGTCTGTAGCATGCTACAAACTGGAGGGCGGTTTTGCCCACTGTTAGTTGCACATGGATGGTCTCCGATGCTTCGTGCATTGCCACTAACCTGGAGGTGTGGGTATCCTTGATGAATATGGATACTCCCCCTCCTTTTGTGGTTTGGTCCAAGTTCTGGGGCCAAAAAGCATGATATGAGGTATAACCTGGTAGTGCTGGGGTGCTCTCTGGAGCCTTGAACCAGGTTTCTGTCACTGCACAGACATCAGTGTTCTCCATACTGAGGAGGGCTTCGAGAGCGTGCATCTTGAGGTTTAGACTTCTGGCGTTGAGCAGCATTACCCTTAGTTTCTTTTTACTTGTGTTTTTTAGGGAGGTGGGTTTGTCTTTTGAGCCTTGCCTAAAAAAGGCACTATGGGGGTGGCAAGAGCCTTTGCCAATATCCGAAAGCCCAGGGGTGACAGGTGCAAGCCGTCCCTTGCGAAGCAGCGTGGCTTGTCGAGCATGTCATCCCAAGCAGACAGACATTGGATCCCTTTAGAATGACAACAATACTTTAGCCAATTGTTAAAATTGATCATTTTGTCTTTGTACTGTGGTATCATTCTTGGTGAGGGTAAGATGCTGCTCAAGGTCAGGGTCATACCGGCCTGGGCTACATAATCAGAGAGCTCCTCTATGTCTCTTTTCATGTAGTCCAGGGAGGTATGTCTCAAGTCATTCACACCAGCATGGACAATGACTGAGTCATATTTGTACCTGCTTTGGAGTGACCTGAGTGCTTGTGTTATGTGGCGGATTCTAGCGCCCGACAGGCAGCTTACTGTGACCTTTTCCTTGTTCAGCCTGGTGAGCGGGACATCAGTGTGTCTGACTATAGAGTCACCTATTACAAGTGTGTCAGGTATGTTGTTTAGCCTTAAGGACTGTGACTGTTTGGCACACTGACTTTGTGAATTTTGTGTTGCATGTGTTTTGTTTTGAGGTAGTGGTTACTTGGATGTCTGCTTTGGAGGTCTCTGTTGCTTTGGTAGATTTTTATTTAGAGCCTCCAAGTATGTTTTTGTGTGTTTATGTGTTTGGTTTGCAGTTGTGGTAGGTCTATGTGAGACTGGATTTGTGGTGTGTGTGGTTTCCTTCTCCTCCTGACTGGTTATGCCAGTACTGAGTTGGGAGAGCTCAGCCTCCAGTTTGGCTATATAGTTGCATCTCTCACATATATTTGTATTTGTTGGGAGGAGGAGAGGGTTGTCTGTGTACATGAGGCAGTTGTAACATTGCTTCAAGATTCCTAGATTCACCAGCTGAATTGGAGAGGAAGCCAGCAACTGTCCCTTCGACATGCTAGAATAGTATAAGGAACTGCTATGAAACTGAATCAGAAAGGGCCTATAGGGGATAGGGTACTCAAGGGGATTTTAGGAGGATGTAGTACTTTTTTAGTTAAAAAGTGCTTACCTTATACAAAATGCCTATAGGAGCAAGTGCGGGGTTTTTAGATTGAGAATAGAATGCTTGGCTTGAGAGTTAGAGCAGTTCTAAGGGAAAAAAATGAAGAGCAGACTTTGTGGATCCGGGAATAGTTTAAACCTGATTAAGTGGCGCTGCCCGATGCTGCGCTATGCGCAAATTTGCGCAAAAGCGCGCTAAAGTGGGCTTTATAGCAGGGGGTTAGAAAGAGCTAGGAAATAGCCCAAAACGGCCAATAAGCTACAAGTTACTGGGCTGCAACCACTCCTTTAAGGACAGATAGGCTGCTCAGAGCTCCCCACTCCCACTGGTGAACAAAGAAGCTTCCTCCTATCCAAACAAGGCTATGGGCAACACAGAAACTATGACACAGCCCAGAGATCAGCAATACCTGAAGACTGGACTATTCTAGTTCAGTAAAGGCAGGAAACAAGGATATTTTTTTGTTTTTTTTTTTGTTTTTATTTTACAAAGTAGCAGAAAATAGATACCGTAACAACAGTAAATGCTTTAAATTGGCTAGCGCACTTCAGTGTGTAGCCTACCAGTTAAATTAAGCAAAAACAAACTTTAAAGTGCAAAAAAGTTCAGGAAAACAAACAATAATGCAGTAAATCAACTTTGCAGAGCTTATTTAGTTGTAGAAACTTGCTTTTCGGTGAGAAAAAGCAGTCGGAAATAAGTAGCCAAAAAAATACTTATAAATCAATGGAAAGTCACTCTTCCACTCGCTGCTGCTTGTAGAACTCTGCAGGACACCACAAGGAGCTGTGCTGAGTCAAATACAAGTGCAAAAGCATGCTAAAGCGGGCTTTATAGCAGGGGGTTAGAAAGAGCTAGGAAATGGCCCAAAACAGCCAATAAGCTACAAGTTACTGGGCTGGAACCACTCCTTTAAGGACAGATAAGCTGCTCAGAGCTCCACACTCCCACTGGTGAACAAAGAAGCTTCCTCCTATCCAAAACAAGGATATGGGCAACACAGGAACTACGACACAGCCCAGAGATCAGCAATACCTGAAGACTGGACTATTCTAGTTCAGTAAAGGCAGGAAACAAGGATATTTTTTTGTTTTTTTTGTTTTTTTTTACAAAGTAGCAGAAAATAGATACCGTAACAGCAGTAAATGCTTTAAATCGGCTAGCGCACTTGAGTGTGTAGCCTACCAGTTAAATTAAGCAAAAACAAACTTTAAAGTGCAAAAAAGTTCAGGAAAACAAACAATGATGCAGTAAATCAACTTTGCAGAGCTTATTTAGTTGTAGAAACTCGCTTTTCGGCGAGAAAAAGCAGTCAGAAATAAGTAGACAAAAAATACTTATAAATCAATGGAAAGTCACTCTTCCACTCGCTGCTGCTTGTAGAACTCTGCAGGACACCATGAGAAGCGGTGCTGAGTCAAAGTCATTATTAACTCGACAAGTGATGTAGACATCCTACAGAAAGGCCTCACTGAGACCAATGACTGGTGTCAAAACCATGGCCTTAAGCTTAATGCCAAAAAATGCATCATCCCCTTTGGGAAAAACTCAGTTCCCACTAATTAACACATTGCTGGGAGCCCACTGAACACTGAAGGCATTATAAGAGATCTGGGAACACAGGTTGACAGCAACCTCTCCTTCGACCACCATATTGCCACTGTGCTCAGAAAGCCCTTCTATGTGGCACATCTCATTACTAAGGGTTTTTCATCTAGGAAGAAAGAGGTCATCATATCTCTCTACCCTTCCCTCATTAGGCCAGTCTTCGAGTATAATGCTGCTCCATTTGTCACGTACCTCACTAGACACATGCAACAGCTGGAAAGGCCACAAAAGTACCTTATGAAGAGGATCCTAGGCCATTAACACATGTCCTAGACGGACAGACTAAAAAAAAACTCCAGCTATTCTCTGTCTCATATCATCTACTAACAGGTGATCTCTGCTTTACTTACAAAGCCATGTTTGTCCCAGCTCTGTTAGAAATGCTACATCCAAAGAAATCCAAAACCCTCCACAACACACACTCTAGAGACCTCAACCTCATTACCACAATTAGCAGAACATGCTGGAGGGACAGGTTCATAACCCAGAGACTGCCCATGCTCTGGAATAGATTTCCCATACATGTCAAGCAGAGCACCTCACTGGCCCTCTTCAAGGGAAATCTTGATGAGTGGATGGGAAATAGAAAGTTCACCCTGGGGATCACTGCAGTGGCTCTACTTGATAGAGGCACTGGGAACTAACATCGGGCAGCACGATGCCAGGGAACTTCTATGGGCTAAGTTTGTAAAGGCTCCAGGGCTATTAGCCTAGTACACACCTATAAACCTATGAACCTATAATGAAGCTATTGGATCCATAGGACGTGATCTGTATCTAATTGCGATACACATATGTTTATCTTATATCTACCTGTTTGGAGCATTCTTGATAGCACATTTGTCTCTTACATTACTGATAATCTGTCTTGTACAATTCTTTCACAATCTGGGTGGTTTAGCTGTTTTACTCCATATCAGAATATGTTGAATACTAGTACCTGGCTTTCTCTGCTTTTTTTTAGTTCCACCCCTAAACCAGTCATACAGGCAGTACTTTCATTACAAAAATGGTCACAGCACCGTGTACTGCCTGCTGCCACTATTGCTAGATATCTGTCAGGAAGATTTATTGGATCTCAGAGAAAACCACACTAGATTTATTCTATTTATGTATTTATTTATTTATAATTTGTTGACCAGGTTAGTCTCCCCAGGTCAATGGTCTCTTTTCAGAGGAGAACTGAAGTGGTATGTTTATGGAAAATTTGGCCAGAGCACCAGGGAGCTTTTCTACTCTTTTCAGTAAGTATCTTTGTATCTTTTACATCCTCTTGAGCTACCATTAATTCAGACATATGGGGCCTTGGTTTAAAATCTCATCTGAGGGTCGGCATAGTCAGGGGTGCAGCATCTCCCCTCCAATAATCTGCACTACAGTGTTAGTATTGGAAAATTAATCCAACTACTTGGTGTTGAAACAGAACCCAAACCCTTCTGCACAAAAGACAAATATGGTACCTGCTTAGCTACTGGTATTAAAGGCAGCCCACTAGCTGAGAATAATGGAGGTGGTAATGAGAGGAAATGACTCCCTGTTTTGGAAACTGTTTTCACAGTCAGCCTAAATTATTCTGGTATAAAAGTGATAACAGAGCAATGATGAATAGGTCCTGAGTGGGTCTGATGCCCTTATGGTTGTATATACTAAGACAACATTAAAGTTGCTCATTTAGCTGTAGGACAGCTAATGGTGGGATGACAACATATACAGTACATGTCCTACATGACAAGAGAGTTAGATGACACTGTTTAATGTAGTCCGATGTATGTAGTATATGTCTACAACATGTATAAAACTGAGTGCACGTCATCCATCCTTTGAATGAGTTTTTTTGTCCCCTTTTGGGATAACATGTAACTGGCCTGGGTCCCAGTGCTCGCATCCTTGGCAGGCAAGTTACATCTCCTTCCCCACACCTATATCTCCTTCCCCACACTGGACTTAATCCAATACTGCTGAGGCCAGTCTTGAATCCTAAGGGCATCATGGCACCATGGAGGCTCGGTCATCTCTGTTTTTGTCCTGTGGGGGATATTTTTTATTTCTATGCCCTGCCACTTCCCTGCCATACCTCCCACATTCTTTGACTAAGTTTGAGGGCAACTGCCATCTTTAAACCTCATGTCCCCTTAGGGAGCATCATCAATGAACACCCTCCCAATAGAACGGACATAGATACACCCGTCCCTTCTTGCTACTCCGTCAGTTGCCTAAGCTGCTAATCGAACCTGAGTCATCTGGGCTGTAGTTAAGGCTTTATCCCTCTAGTCTACACCATTAGACAGCAATCCTTCAGATAAGATGTTCAACTGAGATCCCATCCGTATTAGTTGGTGGCAACTGCAGTGGATGTAAAAGATCACACAGCAATTATCATAAAAAGTATGGGCGCTTTCTTAAAACATCATATTTATATCTCAACATAAAAAGTCCTAAATTAGAGAAACGCACATAAAATGTTCAAAACAGAAAAAAAGACTAGAAGATTAATAATAAGAAATACCCTTCTACCCTCCCAACTTTTCTTTCATAGCCAAAGCTTAATTTTTGCCATGATATTACATATTTCCCACTTCTTGTTTACAATAATTCTGCATATCTAATTTCTACATGCACTATACACATGAAAAATTTATCCTGTACATCACATCTACTTTCTTTAGTTTTATTTCATCTTATTCTCCATACAAAATTATACTCAAATTAATCTCCTCTACCCTTTTTTCCCCACAAACCTTCTAGTCCCTTTACAAAGGTTCACTGCCCTCACACATTTTAAATGATGATGCTTATTTGTTTCTTCTTCTCCACATGTATAGATCAGTTTTTTTTTGTTGCTGCTTATACAGCATAGAACCATTCGCAGACAACGTAAAGGACAAAATGTAAAAAAAGAGACAAAACTGCTATCTGCCTCTGAAACAAAATGCAAAAACATGCTTACCTTTAACATGACATTTGCTAGCAACACAGTTCTTGAAAAGGAGACAGGAGAACGTTTCCAGACAGATATAAGTCTGAAATTCAATTCTTCAATTATAAAGTAACAACTAACAATCAGAAGCTTGGTATACTTTGCAAAATCAAATTATATTAAACCCTACAAGCACAAAAACAGTTTGCACAATCACACTTACTTCCGTCTATGCTATATGCATCCCCAGTGCTAATCAACTTACAAAAATCACTCCTCAGTAAGTTTTAAAACTGCTACACTAAAATCATTAAACTCACTGCTAATGTGACACATAAAATTCACCTCTACATGGCAATGCAGGAGATACACTGACAAGAATTTCAACCCCCATCAGTAAACCAGGACATCCCCAGCACCTGCCCCCCTCCCCTCATCACCAGGGAGCAGGTCCTTAATGCCCTCTCAAAGGCAAAAAATACAGTCTCCCGGGACCTGATAACATCCCTGGCTGTATCCTACATTAACTCAGGCATGAGCTTTCAGCTCCATTAGACACTCTATTCAACCAAAGCCTGAGCACCAGCTTCATCCCAGCTGAATGGAGGACAGCCACTGTCATACCTCTACACAAAGGTGGAGCATCCACTGACCCAGGTAATTATAGGCCAATCAGCCTAACTAGCCTGATCTGCAAGGCCATGGAATGCATTATCATGGACCTTATAAACAAGGACATTGGCAACCACCAAACACTTGACCCCACACAGTTTGGTTTTGTCAAATGTAGATCATGCATGTTAAACTTGGTCATAGAGCCATGGACTAGGGGAAGACGGTGCACACTGCGTACCTTGACCTAGCCAAAGCCTTTGACACTATTCCCCACTCAGGCATAATAGATAAATTCTCCCAGCTAGGCATCACCCCATATGTTACCAGATGGGTAGCTAACTGGCTCACTGATAGAACCCACTCAAAGTAGGGGAAGTCATCTCTAGTAGTAGACCCGTAACAAGAGGTGTGCCCCAAGCATTGGTCTTGGGGCCTCTACTGTTTGAGATATACTTTTCTGATGTGCAAGCCAAAACCAGTGGTCTGTAGCTGACCAAGTTTGCAGATGACTGCAAGCAGGGCACTGTCTTAAATTCCCCTAGTGATGTGAACATCCTCCAAGGGGGCCTTACTCAAACTAATGACTGGTACCAGAAGCATAGCCTCAAACTGAATGCCAAGAAATGCATCATTATCCCCTTTGGGGAAACTGTCACCCCCACTAATTATCACATTAATAACAACGGACTAAGCATGCAATCTTTCATGAGGGACTTGGGCACCCAGGCTGATAGCAACCTGACATTTGACCACCACGTTGCCTCCATTGTACAGAAGACTTTCTACATAACCCATCTCATAAATAAGGGTATTTCATCCAGGAACAAGGAGGTCATAACATCCCTGTACTCCTCCCTTATCAGACACATTATCAAGTACAATGCCCCCTTCGGCATTTACCTTGCCAAGCACATGCACCAGTTGGAGATACCACAGAGGTTCCTGACCAGAAAATTCCAGGCTCTCAAATACCTATCCTATACAGGGAGGCTAAAAGCCCTGTCTCTCTACACAGTCCCATACAGACTGTTCAGAGGTGACCTGTGTCTGGCATACAAGGCCATGTCAGACCTAGCCTTAATGGAGTTGTTGCATATCCGTAAGATAAACTCCACTCATGCAACCCAGACGCAAGGCCTTAACTTGGTCTGTGACATTAATAGAACTTGTTGGCAGGATAGATTTGTGTTCCAAAGACTCCCCCATCTGTGGAATAGACTCCCTCTCCATGTCAAGCAGAGTACCTCTCTAGCCCTCTTTAAGAGTAACCTGGACGACTGGATGGGAAACAGAAAATACATCCTTAGGATCCCAACTGTGTCCCTGCTGGACAGGGGAAACAGGTGCTGACTTTGAGGGAACATGGGTGAAATTTTTGGCTAGGCTTATAAGGGCCTCCGGTCCAATAGCCTAGTATTATCCTATGAACCTATGAACCTACGTTTCTTATAACTTAGAACCATACATAACATTCTAATATACACAAAACAAATGTCTAGCAATCAGAAATCTCATCAGTGGATACAACCCACCTAGACAACTGCAGTTTGAAAATCTAGACCAAATTCTAACTAAAAAAATCATATAACTACTTAGGGGACATTCCCAATATTCAGTATATGTAACAAAATCATGTAATTCAATCCTTCCTGATCTCAAAACAGAGCAAAACTTAATCTCTTTGTACAAAAATTAAAAAGTACATACTTTCTGCATGGAACTGCTTACATAAGCGCACTAAGAAATAATCCATAAATGAATACTTTAACTGGCTAAGGCAACCAAAGTTCATAATCCTTATGTGACAGAGAGCTGATACCACTGCCACCCAATGTGACACTGGGATGATACCATTGCCACCATATGTGACATCCAGATTGCAGGATGCCATCCACTGTAATGTCATGATGGTCGGCACCCATGGTTTTCAACCCCACAACTGCTAACCAAAGGTGAAATAAGGCTGAAGTAATAGGAAAGTCCACATAACTTTGTTTCAAAAACTAATTCACAAAGTGCAATCTGGCCCCAAGATCATAAAGGGGATATGCACTGCTGCCCTGGGTATGGGCTTTCAGCCACCTCATCCAGACTGAACTACAATGCATACAGGCCTCTGTCTCAGTGATCTTTCTGTGAACCAACGTCATCTAGTGCCCCTTTATTCATAGTAACTGCCTTTCACAGACAGTATAACTTTCATACAGAGAGAGAATTCCCCGGGAGGCTGGCAGAATTCTTTAATTCCCCAGAGCTGTCTTCCTGGAACAGTAGTACTGCCACCACTCTGGCAGGTTAAGGGCCTCCATTTACCTGCTGTTCCTAAATTAATCCAAATATGAAATCATGCACATTGATACTTTTCACTGGCAGTAGGTCCAGGTAGTCTAATGGGAGATGTTTGCCACACAGCTTATTAATACGTAGTATAAAAATGATTACCCTCTTCTCGGATAAATAAAAGTGTGCAAATGTTCTTAAAAGTAAGTAATGCATTATCAGCCACAAGAGCTAAAATGTCAATAAATGAGCTTTACTTAAATAATAAAGGAAACAGTGCAAATACAGATTAATATATAATTAGGTTGGTAAACATACAGAAAATAAAAGGCAATAAAATAGGTAGGATGCATACATAAAAACTTAAGCTTCAGATACCTAAGCTCCCTGGCTAGAATTTGTTACAGAAATACTATCCATATCTATCATAAATTAGATAAAATAATAAATAATCTTCAAGAAGATACATTTTTAGGTGGATACCCTATTCAGACAAGTGCAGACACTATCTATATCACGGTGTAGTATAGCACATAGATATATACAATGTTTTCCCCAGCCCCAATGTTCATCACACAACGTTGTCATTCAGTTGTTGGTCTGGACAAAAAACAAATAACAACCATGCTCTTTTACTCACCAAATCAACAAAAAAGATTGCCAAGATATATCCAAGTCTGTTTACTCTTCTTAGACTCCACTCCACCCTGGTGTGGCTTAATGATATGCAAGTCATTAAGTCTATTATTAATTAAATTTCAAAACAGTTCCTGATCTTTAATATTTTGTTATGATCCCAATATAAGGCAGCAGGTCTGGAGATCCAACACACATCAAAAGACATCCCCCGTTCATTTATATTAAAAAAAACTAAAATCACACATTCCTGAGTCACGTGAACTACATTGTGATTTCAGATGAAGACAGAAGATGAAGAAAACATATATTACATTTCCATTTATGATGGCTTTATACCTGGCTTCACACCTTGTACAGTATACATCATCTTAAATATACTACACTCCATCACGATATCTTCATTTTACATCCTTCCTTCCCATCTCCTACACACAATGCACCCTGCATTTGTCTTTATATTAATATGCTATTTTCACTATACTTTCTTCCTAATCACATACTTTCTTCATATCTTGAACATCCCCCTTCATTCACTCCAAAATGTTCTCCCAACTCTTTGTTCTCATGTCTCCAATTATTTATTTTTTCAAATGATTGCAAGCTATCAGTCTTTAAGTCCCCCTCTGATACTCAGACCTTCTAGCAAGATCTCTTCCTCATAAACTCTTGCTGTACTGAAAATAGACTAAAATCAAATACTAAAGCATGCAGTATTATCTCATTAAGTAGGAAACCCCTTCAATCAGTATACTGCATTGCCAACACAAACACCACTACAAAATGAAACTGTAGTTAGGGACCTTGTAACTTGAGCTGATAGCTCCCTATCATTAGATCATCATGTGACAACACTAGTCAGAAAATCCTTCTATTGGGCACAACTAATCAGCAAAGAAACATCATCAGGATCTAAGGAGGCCATAATTCCCTTATATTCAGCATTGCTTAGGCCAGTTATTGAGTATAACTCTCCCTTCAGATGTACCTCACTAATTATAGCTACAGAAGTTCCTAACCAAGATGGCTACAGGCTTAAAGACTCTGACCTACCATGTGAGGCTGGAAGCACTGTCTAGTTACTCATCATCTTACAGATTATAAGGGGAGACCTCTCCCTCTACTACCATACCACTAGATTCCTCATTGTCCTCGATCTCTTATATTTTCACAAGTCTAATACTTGCATTAACATCAGAATCATAGACCTAAATCTTCATCAACAGACAAACCAAACACTTAGAAGATACAGATTTATCAAACAGTACCCCTCTCCTACCTCTGGAACAGACATCCCCTTCATGTTAAACAGTGTGATTCACTAGCATTCTTTAAGTGGAACCTGGATGAATGCCTGGGTCCCCGCAAATTTACATCAGGATTGACTGGCCTAACCCTCCCTGAAAAAGGGACACAATCTGAGAGTGGGAACTGGAAAAGTGTATATAATCCTAAGACTAAATTGCTTTGAAATATCTTTGAATCTATGAATGTATAATAGAAATACTTATGTTTAGTAAATCTCACCCATTTAACAACACAGTGAAGTGCAAAGATAAATGAATGGATGGCCAAATAAATAAATAAAACAGATAAAGAGCTTCCAACTAGCAATATGGCATGCAAGAATGTAGATAATCTAATTTATTTGGTAACCCCATGATGAGTTAGAGACAGCTGATTTGTACGTTCTCCTCATATAAATGTGAGATGCAGAAATATAGATCTATAAGACATACAGCTGGAGGGGATAATGAATATTTTCACTAATGTTTGTCACAGAATTCCCATTCTCTGGAACAGTCTCCCCATCCATGTGAAGCAGAATTCCTTCCTATCCCTTTTTAAGTACAACTTGGACCAATGGATGAGTAATCAGAAATTCACCCTTGGTTTGGCACTTATGTCTCAGAGGGACAGAGACAGTCAGTAAATCACCATCTATATAAATTGAATTTGTGGATCACACTTGGGTTGCACGTCTAATAAACAAATGGTGGAAGCTAGCAACTGGCATGGTAGCTTTCTACTGTTTTTAATTTCTCCAAGTCTTTTGGGTTTCTAATACCATGACGGGAATGGACCACATTCCTAAGTCAAAGTACGATTACAGTTCATGAAATTAGTATTAGTTTCATAGTTTCATAGTATAGTACTAGGCTATCTGCCCTGGGGCATTTGTAAGCCTAGCCATAGTGATGTGGCTTTTGCCACCCCATGAAATGGTACAAAAAATGTACAGAATAAATTTATAATACTGTGCCTCTGTCTAGTAGTGACACAATGAAGGTCCCCTTATATAATAGAATTAGTTTACTCTGCCCCTGTCTAGCAGTGACACAGATGTGACCCCTGGGGTAAACTTACGATCTCCCATCCACTCATCAAGATTTCTCTTGAAGAGAGTCAGTGAGGGGCTCTGCCTAATACGAACTGGGATCTTGTTCCAAAGCATGGGAAGCCTCTGGGTTATGAATCTATCCCTCCAGCATGTCCTATTCATACTTGTGCCGAGGTTTAAGTCTTTGGCTCTCGTGGTTCTGATGGATTTGGATTTTTTGAGGTGGAGCATGTCCATCAGATCCTGATTGGACATGGCCTTGTATGTCAGGCAGAGATCACCTCTGAGCAGGTGGTATGCTACTGAATAGAGCTGAAGTTTCTTTAGTCTGGCAGAATAAGACATATGTTGGAGACCCTTGATCCTCTTGGTGAGGTACTTTTGTGGTCTCTCCAGCTGTTGCAAATGCCGGGTGAGGTACATACCAAATGGGGCATTGTACTCAATCATGGGTCTGATGAGGGAGGAATATAGGGGTACAATGACATCCTTGGATCTGGATGTGAATCCCTTCATGATGAGGTGTGCAAGGTAGAATGTTTTTCTAACCACTTTGGCAACGTGGGTGTCAAATGAGAGGTCGCTGTCGACTTGGGTCCCTAGGTCTCTGATTACTTTTTCCATACTCAGTGGGCTGCTGTCTATGTGATAATTTGTGGGTACTTTGTTTTTCCCAAAGGGGATGACTATACATTTTTTGGCATTTAGTTTAAGGCCGTGACTCCAGCACCAGTTGTCCGTTTCTGTGAGGCCTTTTTGTTGGATGTGTGTGTCTGCTGGTGTATCGACTATGGCACCTAGTTTGCAGTCATCTGCGAACTTTGTCAGCCACAGCCCTCCCATGTTTGCTTTAACATCTGAGAAATAAATGCCGAACAAGAGGGGTCCCAGGACAGATCCCTGTGGGACACCACTTGTGACTGGCTTTGAGTCTGACATTGCTCCAGCGATTTTAACTTTATGGGTTCTGTCCTTTAGCCAGTTTGCAACCCATCTAGTGACATAAGGGTTTACTTTTAAGATGTTGAGCTTATCTATGATGCCTGAGTGGGATATTGTGTCGAAGGCCTTAGCCAAGTCCAGGTATGCTGTATGGACTGCTTTGCCCTCATCAATAGCTCTAGTGACTGTTTCGAAAAAGTCAACCAGGTTTAAAAGGCAGGATCTGCCCTTTACAAAGCCGAACTGGGTGGGGTCAAGTGTCTGTAGGTCCCCTATGTCTCTGTTTATGAGTTCCATAATGATTCTTTCCATAGCTTTGCAGACCAGGCTGGTTAAGCTTATGGGGCGGTAGTTTCCAGGGTCTGTAGAGGCACCCCCCTTGTGGAGTGGGACCACTGTTGCTGCACGCCAGTGTTCAGGTACATATCCTGAAGTAAGGCTAAGGTTAAATAGCATTTTTATGTGTGGGTTTAGCTCCTCTTGGAGTTCACGTAACACGCAATCCAGGATACCATCAGGTCCCATTGATGCTGTGTTTTTTGCTTTGTTTAGGGCGGTTCTCACTTGGACATCTGAGATGACAGGGAGATTACATTCAGCTGGGATAAGTATTTCTTCTTTTGGGGGTGAAGGAGGGAGAAATTTGCACTGAACCTGTCAGCCAGAATGTTGGCAATATCTGTGGGTTCAGTGTATTTTTTGTTGTTGTGAACCAACTCTGAGCATATCTGAGGGTTTCTGCCCAGGTTTCTAACATAGCTGAAGAAGGCTTTGTGGTTATCTTTAGTGTCCTTAGCGATTTTTCTCTCAAAGTTGGCCTTGGATGTTTTATGAGAGAACGTAGTTTTCTGCTAATGTTGATCAGAGATGTCTTCCCTTCATGGGATTTTGCTCTGACATGCAGTAGCTTCCTTCTTTTGTTATACAATTTGTTTATGGCTGAGGTCCACCAGACAGGACGCTTACCTTTGGTGGAGAGGGACTTGGATTTGTTTGGGATTGCATGATCCATGCATTCTTGGAGATGTCCATAGAAAGCATTTGTGAAGGATTCGGCATTGTGAGATGTGGTATCCACTGGCACAGTGGGCTTAAAGGATACCATCTCAGTCTTAAGAAGAGTGAAGTCTGCTTTTGAGAAGTTTTTCACTGTGGTCTTTTGTGCTGGGAGTGGAGGTGGGATATGTATACCCAGGGTGACTAGTTTGTGGTCAGATCTCACTAGTGAGAGGTATACTTCTGGTGTGGAGCATTTTGTCCCCATGTTTGTGATGATCAGGTCTAGTATATTATCTCCCCTAGTGGGAGAGGTGACTAGTTGTTCCAGTGCATTTGAATTTATGAATTCCAGGAACCTTTGGGCTAGGGTATTAGGGCTAGAATAATGTACCCAATCTATGTTTGGGTAGTTGAAGTCTCCCAGTATGATGGTATTTTGTGATACATTCATATCCTCCAATGTCTTCAGGAAGGCTGAGTGGGGTTCCTGAGATTGGGAGGGTGGTCTGTAACATGCTACCAGTTGTATAGCAGTTTTGCCTATGGTTAGTTGCACCTGTATGGTCTCTGATGCTTCATGTGTTGCTACTAACCTGCAGGTGTGGGTGTCCTTGATGAATATGGACACTCCCCCTCCCTTTGTGGTTCGGCCCGGGTTTTGGGGCCGAAAAGCATGATACGAGGTATAGCCTGGTAGTGCTGGGGTGCTCT
The DNA here is from genome assembly GCF_019279795.1 of Protopterus annectens. NCBI lineage: Eukaryota > Metazoa > Chordata > Ceratodontiformes > Protopteridae > Protopterus > Protopterus annectens. The sequence continues at coordinate 1,098,446,885 of NC_056743.1, forward strand.
CAGGAGCCTTGAACCAGGTTTCAGTTACTGCACAGACGTCAATGTTCTCCATGCTGAGGAGTGCATCAAGTGCCTGCATCTTGAGATTTAGACTTTTGGCGTTGAGCAGCATTACCCTTAGTTTTTTTCCATTTTTGTTTTCTAAGGAGGTGGGTTTGTCTTTTGAGCCTTGCCTAAAAAAGGCACTATGGGGGTGGCAAGAGCCTTAGCCAATATCCAGAAGCCCAGTGGTGGCAGGTGTAAGCCATCCCTTGCAAAGCAGCGTGGCTTGTCCAACATGTCATCCCAGGCAGACAGACATTGGATCCCCTTAGAATGACACCAGTACTTGAGCCAATTGTTAAAGCTGATCATCTTGTCTTTGTATTGTGGTATCATTCTTGGTGAGGGCAAGATGCTGCTCAGGGTCAGGGTCATACCAGCCTGGGCTACATAATCGGAGAGCTCCTCTATGTCTCTTTTCATGTAGTCCAGGGAGGTACATCTCAGGTCATTCACACTTTGATGTTAGCCAAAAGTGCTCTTCGCAACACCCGCAATGTGCCCAGTAATGACTCCTTCTGCAATTCGTACGGTGTTACATGAATTGGTAACATATCTAAATACGATTGTAAATTATTTTTTCTAAGACCAGTTGCTCCTCGTACTATTGAAACTGTCTGGGTATCTTTCTTCCACATGGCTCTTGTTTCTGCCTGCAGATCAAGGTATCTTATGACTTTGTGTCTCTCTGTACGGAAGACACTGTAGTCACTAGGCGTGGCGATTTCAATGATCAATGCTAAGTTTGTCTTCTTTTCTTGGATCACTACGTCCGGTTTTTTAGCATCTATCTTTTGAAGTGTTGGTATTGGGTGATCCAATGTGATATAAACTTCATCATTTTCTATGATCATTGTGGCTCATGTTTCCAGTGTTTTTCAGCCACTTCGATACCATATTGTTTGCACAATCTCCAGTGTAACAGTCTCGCGACATTATTATGCTTTTCAGTATACAGTCCCTCTGCCATTTGTGTCGCAACCAGCAACAAGGTGTGTGACTGTTTCCAGTTTGGTTTTACAAAACCTACATATGTCTGTTTATCCCACATGTTCAATGGACTTTGTAAACTAGCATGTATGTAGCCCCAACTCTTGGGCTGCCAATATTAACCTTTCATTTCTTGATGTGAATTCACCTCTCCTTAACCATTCCTGCGTTCGTTCTTGATCAACATGAGGCTCTTCCAGAAGTTTTCTATACTTGCAACTATATTTATGTTTTTTTTCCACATTTCTTGCCTTCTCATCTGGTCTTTCACCTTATATTCTTTCTTTTGTTTTTTAGCACATTCAATTGTTGCCTGGTTTTTATCTATTTCTGGTTTGATTTCCATTCCTGCTTGACGTCAATATGCTTCTGCTACATTAAACAGAGATGTCATCTTAGATTTATTCTCCTCATGTTTCAAAACTTTCACTACATTTGGATCCTGTGAGGTCAGCAGATATGTGTGGAGTCCCACGATTGCAGATCTATACATATAATCAATTTCAAGGAGGCCCATCCCTCCTTTGGAATGAGGAATATATAATCTTGGTATACACTGATTTTTATAAATCATTTGGTGAGCATGAAGCATCCTTCTTGTTTTAATATCCAATCTATCCAACACTTTTTGGGGCCAGTCAGTCACTCCAAAACTACAAGTTAAGACAGGAAGAGCAAATTGATTCATGGCTTGGATCTTGTTCCTAAATGTCAATGCTGTTTTTAGGATTAATTTAAGTCTTCTAAAGTACTCCTTACTGAGCTTTATTCTCATTTGTTCATGTTTTATTGCTGATCCTTGATCAATTCCCAAATATTTATACACCCCCTCTTGCTCCAGTTCTTTTATATCACATTCTGGCCCCAAACTGATGTTTTCCTGGTGCTGCCATTCTCCTTTTTAAAGGTTGCTTTTGCACATTTATCAAGACCAAATGACATTCCAATATCATCTGAAAAAGTTTTGACAACCTGCAGCTGTGCTTTCAGTACCTCATCTGATGAGCTATACAGTTTTAAATAATCGAAAAAGAGAAGATGAGAAGTCATTAAATTTTGTTGTTTTCTAGAAGCCAAATTGCAGCCATGGCCTAAGATGTTAAGTAAACATCTTAATGGATTAATGGCAAGGCAGAATAGCAATGGTGACAGAGGGTCACCCTGGAATATCCCCCTTTGGAGTTTTATCCTTGGGATAATAATCTGTCCTTTATCATGGTTTAATTGCAAAGTGGTCTGCCACTGTTTCATGGTCATTGTAATGTAGTCAATCAGTGTAGGGTGTATCTTATACATTTTTAAGCATTCTTTTATCCATGAATGTGGGATACTATCAAATGCTTTTTTGTACTCATTCCATGCCATACTTAGATTCTTCCCCTTCTTACAGTTCTCCACTATAACTTTCTTTAACAACAAATGATCCTTTGTTCCATATGACTTTCTTTTATTGCCGTTTTGTTCTACTACCATAACTGAGTTTTCTTCGAAATGACTATAAACTCTGTCAGCATCAGTTCCCATGTATAGTTTATACATCGTCGGAAAACATGTGCAGCCCCATGTGTACTCATATGCATCGCTTTATTACATTTTTGGTGAGTAGTATTAGTAATTGCTTCAGTGGCATGTTGTTCTCTCACTGAGGCCCCTTCAATGGTGTGTTGTTTTGTCACTGAGCCCTCTTCGGTGATATGTTGTTCTCTCACTAAGGCCTAGGTATATATTTACAGCAAAAGATGCAAGTGGATACATGTGACTGGACAATGATAAGTGTGAGCTTCTATGCTACTTTAGTTTTCTGTCCTCTTTACTCGTAAACATTATCATTGTTAATTATATACATCTGGGCTGGATATCTTGTGTACTTATTCCACAGCTCATGCCAGTATACCAAACAGAGTGCTATTACCCATAACGGTTGATGCTTTGTCTGTAATGTACGAATAAAGTAACACGACTCTGTCATGCTGGAAATACTTTGTCAGAGGGTGTCCACAGTGCCTCTTGATCAACATCATCAGCATATCACAGTGTGGTCTCTGTGATAATGCACTGACCTTAAGTATTTCACCATTTGAGTAGCATTGCCATTGCTTAATCTCTCAAAATGCATATGTAAGGAGCCATTATCATTGTGATACAAGCCTCACAACAATTGTGTTTGTGAATTACTCTCTGGTCCATACCATTAGAGTGGTAAGAGTTTAAAGGAATTCTGTCACTACTGCACTTAACATCACTGCTTCATCTCCACAAAATGGTTCAACACACTCTCCTACACAGCTTCCATTACCAGCAGACACACATTGTTTCAAGACACTACAGCATCAAACTGCACATGTACTAGTCCAGTCCCAAAGTGAGCCTTCATGGTTTACTATATACTACTAACTGGAGCAGTACTACATAATATACTATAACAAAGTGCTTTTTATTCATTTTACCATCATATAGCCCTGTTTTTGAGTAAGACAGTCCTGTATTGCTATGTTTTGTCAATCAGAGTAAGCATTAATGCATTCTTGCTATAATATTTTGACTGGTCTAAATATACTTTTTCAGCCTCCTTCTCTATAGGTTCATATGTCTATCCCTACAACCAAAATGTGTCCCTCAAGTTATTGTGCTTTAGAGGTTATTTTAATGGTCATATGCTAGTTAGAGCATAATTTAATGGCTACCTCTATCTTTCCATTGGTCCAGCTTGTGCTTGAATAAAGATTAGGGAATGGTTCTACATTACATGTGGTGGAAGCCTGCTCCAGAGAATGGGGCCTCTCTGAGATACATACCTTCCCCTCCAACACATCCTATTTAAGTTGAAAGAAGAGTTTAAGTCCTTAGATCTAGTAGCTGTAGTGCTGATCTTTTTGTGGATATGCAAAAGGTCCATCAGAGTGTGATCCAAGGACGCCTTGCATGCCAGGCATGAGTAACCTTGCAGCAGTCTGTAGGAATAAGATGATACTGTGATATGGAAGTAAGCTTTTTTCCTTATATAACTTCTTAAATAACAATAGACAACAAACTGAAATAGCTGTTCCATTTAGGGTCTGCTCATACCAAACAAATCTATTCACATAAATGAGAGGCGTTCAAAAGAACATTGCAAGAGCAGAAGGACCCAAGTAATAAGGATTGTCTGGTAGTTTTGCACATCTGAAATATTTAGCTTACTCTCAGTGAAAGAGTAAAATGATCACTGTTTAAAATGTATTCAGAATTAATACATCTTATAATGGTTTGTTTCACAACAGAAACTAATAAAGGCTGTATAAGAAAAAAAGGAGGAATTAAACGAAGAGGAGAAAAATACACATCAGTGTGGCAAACTGCTATACTAGCTCACATAAAAGAAACTGAACCATCTGAAATGTAAAATTAGATAAGTAAACATATGTGAAATACAAATATTGGGTTAGTGGTTATATAATGTAGCTTTTATAGCAGGTACCTTCCTTAGTGTGTATCTATCCAAACATGCCACTAGTAACACCTTAACTACAAAGATCACCAAACTAAAGAACCTTAGTTACCAACAATTTATTTATTGGCATTTGTTTACCATGAAAGTCCATTTGAGAGATGTTCTTTTTCGGCTGAGGCCATGCAGAAAAACATCACTATTTAGCATAATGAACACCATTTGGATTTTTTTTCATCATTTAGAGTCAGTGTCATTCATAAGTAAGAGCTCCATTACTCAGACATCTTTGACATTAGTTGCATCACTTACAAACAGTTTTGATTAAAAATAACAGTTACATGGGTTCTATATGAATGTTTTTAAACAGAGAGCGGTATGTGCAGTACAATATCATCAGTATTTATAAACTGTCCATTTTTATGCAATAATATTAGTTACCATAAAAACGTTCAGAATCTAAGATAGAAAGACATGATTAAGAGTTAGAGCAGCTGAAGGGAAGGAAAGAGAAAAGAAGACACAAGAAAGATAGAGGAGTGAGAAAATAATAGTTACATGGGTTGCAAAGTTGTGATAATAGTACATTAGATTTTGTGCAGCAGAGTATTATGGCATAAATTCATACAGAAAGAAAAAACAAAACTACACCAAAGCCTCAAAAGATAGTGCAACCAGAACAATGTTTGAAACGAAACACTACGATGGGAAACAAAAAAGCTTACACCACCAAGTAATCCAAAAATATTTAATTCCACAAAGATTCAAGAATTAAGAGCTTTCAGCCATTTCACAAAGGCCTTCTTTAGAATAAAACTTTCTTAATCGTTTCAATCTAATATAATGCCATCCATTAAATTCCACCAATCAAGTACAACCAACTAACTGACAAATGTAGTAATCCAACATGAAAAATGACAAAAGTATCTTGTAAAAATGATATCACCTAAAAAAACTACCAGACAAAAAAAAAACCTAATATATAAAACATTATTTATACTTGTCATGATAATATTTTCTATGCAAAACAGATTTTTAATTCACTCCATTGTTCAACCCAGGTACATTATATGCATTAAACAATATTTGTCATTTTAATTCTCTATAATCCAATTCCCCCTCTCTATCACCATTAAAATCACAGGGCACACAATCAATAACAGTGAATACATTTTTTTACATTTTTTTGCATACCAAAGTGTGTTTAAACAACGCATTATCAACATTTTTGCTTCTAATAGCATACAAGTGTTCATACATTCTTCTTCTCAACTATTGGTCTTACCAATATAAAATGATGTAAATGCAGAAGACTTAGGTAAATACACCATATAAATTAATATAGCTATATTAGTATCAGTTTAACCAGGAGTGGTGAAGGTGCAAAGTCATGTATCTATTAGGTGTTGCTATAGTTGGATTTAAGTGCTTTCAGGTTGCAGAATGTTCTTAATTGGAGTGGGATGGTATTCCAGCTGTTAGCGATGCAGTGTGAATACAGAGAGTATCCTGCATTGTTGTTAGGTTTAGTGATGAAGAGTAATAATTTGTCACAACAGCATAGAGGTCTCCTAGTAATGTACGGTTGCATGATGAAGTAATGAGATGGGAATTTTTCATTATTGTGTTGTAGTTTGAAATCTGTCAGTCTAATTGTTTTAGAGAAAGGCAGTGATGGGGTCTATACTGCTGGCTGAATATGAATTTGGATACTTTATTGTACATTGTTCTAGTTTGACTGATAGAGAGGAGTTGAAATTTGTTAGGATAGGGGAGGCACCTAATAGGTTGTAGTTCTGAAGAGAGGGACACCAATATGGAACTGTTTTATTATGTAGTGAACTACTCTGAAGTACTGGCTGTGTTTTGTGTAGCAGAGTCCATGAAGTAGTGTTTTACTCTACAGAGGCAGTCAAGCTTTGGGTGTGTCTTCTTTATGGCTTGCTGAAGGTAGAGATCAAATTTCAGGTGGTCATCTATAATCAAACCTAGTTGTTTGGTGCAGATTATCAGTTCTGTGTTGGTCTTGTTGGACAACGGTATATTAAAGGTAGTTTTCTGGCAAGAGAGAGTTGGGGGAACAGCAGTAGTTTAGTATTTTTTTTAGATTCAGGAGTTGTGAGTTGTCAAAACAAGCTTCTATGAGAAAAAGGCTTTCTCGGTGAGTGTTTTGAGCATAGGTAATATCCTAGCAGCACACATTAGGGTGGAGCTATCAGCATATTGTTCTGTGGTGGCTTCTTGGGCTACTGTGTTTAGGTCATTGATAACTAAGTTAAACAGCAATGGTCCTAGGATGGAGCCTTGTGGGACTCTAATCGATATAGGAAGGGAGGAGGATAAATCGTCTTGCCAGTTTACTGCTTGGGACCTGTTAGTGAGGTAACTCAGAAACCAGTTTAGTGAGGAGGGTGATAGCCAACACAAAGAGAGTTTAGTTAGAAGAATCTGAGGATTGTGTCAAATTCCTTGGATAGATCAAGAAATAGGGCTGAGGTTAGAAAACCTGAATTTTTATTGTGATTTATTATATTTGTAAATCATAGAAGGGCAGTGGTTGCACTGTGTTGAGTCTTAAACCATGCTGTCAGGGAGATATGTTATAAGAAGTAATATATGTAGTAAATTGAGAGTGAATACATCTTTCCAAGATTTTGAATATGGGTGAGAAAATGGCAACTGGCTTATAATTTGTGAGCTCAGTTGATGAACCACCTTTATGGAGAGGCATTCTATAGGATTTTTCCCATAAGGTGGGGACATACATTTGTTGTATAGAGCTGTTTATTATAACTGAGATAGGATATGCAAGGCAATCTGCAATGAGTTTGAAATATTCAGATAGAAGTTGGTCAGGGGCAGTGATTTTTGTCTTAACGGTGCGTGGGTATTTTTTTAATTGTAGATGGCACAGGACTGAGTGTGCAGGTCTGTTGTGGCTTCAATGATTGGAGTGGGATGGCTGGATTTGTCGAAGTTTTGTTTTGTAGGAGTGAGGGTACTATTTTTATAAAACATGAGTTAAACTGTGTAGCAATGCTTTGGGTGTTAATGGTTGGCAGAAAAGTAGCTACCACAAACTAGTGCCTCACCTCCTCAGTTCGGTACAGAAAAAAGTCCGCCTTTCGATTGTGCTCTCTAACACTTCGTGCCTGGCACAATTGTCCCTTCACTCTACTCTTGCTAAGCTACTGTTGGTTGACGTTCTGGGTTAGGATGATTTTCCAGGACTGAGCAATGTATTTATTGATTTCCAGAAGTTTTTTTGATTGTTTGATGATTAATGTAGGGTGTTGCTATGATAAGCTTTTTTGTCCTTTTTTATGCATTTTTTTCTATGATTCCATAACTGCCTGTATTGTTTGCAGGGATGTTTGAGACTTGATTTTTAGTCATGACTTCCAAGCTTTATTTCTAAGTTACATGAGTTTTTAGTTAACCATGGGGCTGTTTTTTCACTTTCTTGGTTTTTAATGGTGCTTGCTCTGCCAGGATGTTTAGAAATATTGTATCAAATGTGTCTACTGCTTCATCAAGATGACTAATTTTAAGTTGGGCCAGATTGATCTGGAGCAGCTTAGAAGTAAATGTTTCTTTACTGAAGTTACTGAGGTTTCTGACTCTGTTATAGTGATGAACCTTGTGGGGCTGTTTGGAGTATCTGATTATGTAGCTTAGCTGGTGGTTGGTCACTTAGGCTATCAGGTAGGGTGCCACTTGTGGCAACATTGTTTGGGGTAAATGTTAGAATCCAGTCTTGGATGGCTTCTTTAGATGTGGCCTTGTTAATTCTTGTTGGAGTCTTGATCAATTGAGACAAGCCGTATAGCTGAATTAAATTTGTTGGGTTTTCTAGGGCTGTCATCTGGCAGTCTATGTTAACATCTCCTAGCAAGATGATTTTCAGTCTTATGTTGGCTGAGATCCAGGGGAGGATCTCTTCCAAGATGGGAATGCTGTTAGCAGGTGGTATGTACAGACCTACAATGCCTAGAGATTTGTGAGTATTCAAGTTTGAGAAGTGAGATGAGAAGTTCAGCATTGTTGAACGTGGGTACAGTATCATGGCAAGTGGAGAGATATAATACATATCTGTTGAAAACAGCAACTCCACCTGTTTTTTTTTTTTTTTGGTTTTTGGTTTTATCTAGTCTGAGAATATTATAACTGCTAGGAGTATTTTTGTATCTTTGGTAATTGGTTTCTGTGGCTATGAAAAGATCAGGGTAGTGATGGGGTTACACAGGCATCAACTCATGTGATTTTGTTATAGAGACATTTAGGTTATTGTGTGGTATTTTAAGTCCTTAGCGGTTGAAGAGATACGATTGCTATTTTATGATGTGTATGGACTTTTTTGGTGGGTCTGGGGTTAGATGAGTGGGTCCGGGTTTGGGACATGTATCCACTCCCAGTATTATTGACCAGTTAGCAAGGTGGCTTTTGAAGAGCCAGTTACACTTGAGCTTGAATTTATAGATGATTTTGGATAAAGGTGAGGCATTTGCTGCTTGCTTGTATTTCAAAATGCTAATGCAATTAATGTCAAGTAGGCGGGAGGAAATATTAGAGAACTGTGCTGTGGTATTCTGGTTTAAGTAATGTGTGATAAGTGTAGGTAAGTAACAGTGGGAGAGAGACTTGTGATAGCTGGCTGACAGTGTGAGTACAGTGAGAAATGCTAGTGGCAGAAGATGAAGTAGTGGCATATTTGGGATTTAGAAGGATGTGTGGACAGGTGAAAGCTTGTGGTGGGAGGAGTGTGGAGGTATGCATTTATAAGTAGCAGAGACTAATGGAAGGAGACAAGTAGAGTAAGATGATAGGGAGGATTGATAGGTAGGTATAGGGATTGATAGCTAGGTATAGGGAAATATTGCTATGAATGGGGGTGAGTTTATATTGTGAGGAGTCCGATGATAGTGTAGACTGGCATGGTAAAGAATAGAAGTAAAAAAAAAACATACTGATTTAATTGTATCTGGATAGAGAGAGATTGAGGGTAGAAGTGTATAAGCAGAACAGAGAGATAAGGGGAAGGATGTGCCCTCAGACCAATTATTACCGAGAGCAATCTGTTTAATTATAGTATTTTATTAATTAAAATTAATACACAGCAAGGAGATTCATGATAAACTTGTTTGCACTGCACATATTCTTGGAAAATCTTTCACAGAGGTGTGCCTTGTTGCAGAATTGCTGCTATACATGGTAGGGAATGATCTATATCTAGCATTGCATGCTGTTAAGTACCCAACCCACACTGATATTTTAGACCTCCACAAAAAATGACTCCATAAACAGTAACTAAATGCTTGACTATCCATAAGGTACTAAATATGACATGTTCAAGGGACAAATGAATTCTTCAGAGCTTCCTTCATCTCAGTAATAATCTTCCTTTATGTATGAAACAGAGTGATACCTTCAGTTCATTTAAGGCTAAATTTGACAACTGGATGGGTGCCCATAAATTCATCAAGGCGCTGACATATTTTGCCCTTCTGCAGGCAGGAGGTGCCCTCTGAGTGTGGTATCAGTAAAGTGATTATGATCCGTGGATTGACTTTAACCTGTAAGCTCTATGAGTCTATGAAATCTGTGAATGCTGTCTATTGACTATAAGATCCTCTGTGCTGCAGCACACTTGTATCAAAAATGTTGTGTTGTGTTATGTTATTTGGTGTGTTGTAGTTGTTTCATTATTTTTATGACTTATGGGTCATCCTTGCAAAAGAATGATATATTTGGCATGGTGTCCATGATTATCTAGTTACCAAAGCATAATTAAGATTTAAAAAAAAAAAAAATATATATATATATATATATATATATATATATATATATATATATATGTGTATATTTATATGAAAATACATAGCCCAGTAAGCTAGCATATCAGAATACTGGTTCTAATTCACAGTACTGAGGTTACTTTATTAGTGTGTCGTACATTTCCTCTTCGAGGTGAAGATTATAACTGCATCCTGCAGCTTTCCCATTACATACATGTGTCTCACAGTAATTGAGGCAATAAACATACCTAAACATGCGCATTCTGCAATCATCAAATGCTTAAAGCTTTTGCAAGTGAATATTGAGAAACAAGAGCAGCACCAGTCTAACGCCTGATGCCACGATAGATATTGGACAGGGCATCAGGGGCTTCATAGTGCTATCCAAGGAAATAAATTTTCTCAATGTTTAGAGCACAAATTCAGCAGCAATACTGATACAAACAATACAAGATAATATGTTCTAATCCACTGTAATACAAAGTCATCAGGAATGTAACTTCCCAGAGAGCTATGAGGTCCACTCTAGCAAGTAGCATACTAATAGGGACAGCAGTAGTTGTATAGGCAGGAAGTAGAAAGAATGAAAAAATAGGACTCATTTTTTTTATAAGGAGTCAAAGGGGTCGATTTAAAAGCAGTTCTAACACAGAAGTTAGGTGGCAGTATATGACGGTGACAGAGGGGTATTCAATGAATAGAAGATTTCTGGAAGGAGAAGACCCTGACAAAATAAAGCAGTCGATAACTTTGTTTATAATATGACAATCACCTTTTCGCTTTGAATTCCTAACAAGCTTAAAAGATCACTTAAAAAGCAATCATTGTGTCACCAGAAAGCTTTGAAGTTACAAAGTTAACTTCATTTATCCAACCATTCATTAATTTGGCATTTAGCTTTCAGGTATTACTTATAAAACACCCATAAACCACTTTTTTGAAACAAAAAATATCTTTATTAAATTATCACTTATGCCATAGACAATCATACAGTTATACAAATGAAAACAAACCATATTGACATAATGTTGGTTGCAAGCATTATTCAGCAGTTATAATCTACCCAATCGTTGTCAGTCAGACATTACATAGCTCAATCAAATTCTGCCTTCTTTTACACCTCACTCCTCCCCTGTATTTATTGTTCCCACAATTCCCATTTTTCCTATGCAATTTACTCCTACCCTTTTCTAAAGATCCCAATTACAGTTGTTTTATTATATTTACTACTTCTAATACAGTTGGTTCAGACTTTGTGTCTTTCGGCTTTTCCCGGTTAGGGGTCGCCACAGCGGAACTCCGGTCCACTTAATGATTGGCAGTAGATTTTTACGTGCCGAGTTGCCATATTATTTCCATTTTCTACTAATTGCTTTATTGGCAGTCACCATAATTAGAGTCAGCAAGGCCTTACTATGTCTAAGCAATTCTGATTCTGTATCACAGCTCAGAAAACTCATTTCCCTAGATATATCCTTTAGCACTGGTAGTGTGAAGGTAATGTAAGAGAAACATATGGAAGAGTCTGGTAACAAAGTAATAGCAAAATCAAAATGTACTGCATGGATAAGGAATGCATCAGGGAGATGTACAACATTTTACAGGTATAGTGAAAAGCAGTGCAGGACTTGTAAAAAACATGGAATGAAAACTATATTAGGCAATTGTGGCTAACAATATAAAAACATACCTCTTGTTGGTGTGAAGATCATTCAGTTTTCAACATCTTCATAGGTTCATAGGTGTGTTCTAGGCTAATAGCCCTGGAGCCTTTACAAGCCTAGCCCATAGGATTACCCTGGCATTGTGCCACCCGACATTAGTTTCCGGTGCCTCTGTCGAGTAGAGCCACTGGAGGGATCCTTGGGTTGAATTTTCTATTTTCCATCCACTCGTTAAGATTTATCTTGAGGAGCGCCAGTGAGGTGTTCTGCTTGACATGTATGGGAAGTCTATTCCATAGCATGGGCAGTCTCTGGGTTATGAACCTGTCCCTCCAGTACGTTCTGTTGATTGTGGTAAGGAGGTTGAGGTCTCTCGAGTGTGTAGTGCACAGGGATTGGAGTTTCTTTAAATGTACCATTTCCAACAGCACTGGGTCAGACATGGCTTTGTAAGTCAAGCAGAGATCTCCTCTAAGTAGATGATATGAGACAGAGACTAGTTGAAGTTTTTTGAGTCTGTCCATATAGGACAAGTGTTTAAGTCCTAGGATCCTCTTTGTGAGGTACTTTTGGAGCCTCTCCAGTTGTTGCACGTGTTTAGTGAGGTACATGCCAAATGGGGCATTGTACTTAATTATTGGCCTAATGAGGGAAGAGTAGAGGGAGGCAATGACCTCTTTCTTCCTGGATGAAAAATTAGTAATGAGATGTGCCACACAGAAGGACTGTCTGACCATAGTGGCAATGTGGTGGTCAAAAGAGAGTTTGCTGTCAACCTGTGTTCCCAGATCTCTTGTAACACCTTCTGTGTTCAGTGGACTACCATCAATGTGGTAATTCATGGTAACTTGGTTTTTCCCAAAGGGGATGATGACACATTTTTTGGCATTGAGCTTAAGGCCATGTTTCTGACACCAGTCGTTGGTCTCAGTGAGACCTTTATGTAGGATGTTAACATCACTTGGGGAGTTACTAATATCTTCCAACTTGCAAATGTCTGTGAACTTCATCAGCCAGAGTCACTTCATGTTAGCCTGGACTTCAGAGAAGTAGCTACCAAACAGGAGAGGACCCAGGACCAAATCCTGTGTGACTCCACTCGTGACTGATCGGCAGTCTGACTTGGAGTCAGCTACTTTCACACTGTGGGTTCTATCTGTGAGCCAGTTTGCAACCCTCCTGGTGATATAGGGGTCGATGCCTAGCTTAGTGAGTTCTTCTATGATTCCTGAGTGGGGAATGGTATCAAAGGCCTTGGCCAGATCAAGGTAGGCTGTATGAACCACCTGGCCTTCATCCACAGCTCTGGTGACTGACTCAAAGAAGTCAACCAAGTTGAGCGGGCATGATCTACCCTTCACAAAACCAAACTGTATGGGATCCAGAGTTTGGAGATTCCCTATATCCTTGTTTATTAGGTCCATGATGATGCGCTCCATAGCTTTGCATATCAGACTTGTCAGGCTAATGGGGAGATAGTTCCCAGGGTCTGTAGTCACTCTTCCTTTGTGGAGAGGGATGACTGTAGCAGTGTGCCATTCAGTAGGGACAAAGCCTGAGGTGAGGCTGTGATTGAACAGGGCACACAGGTGAGTTGCCAGTTCACTCTGTAGTTCATGTAGAACACAGCCAGGGATATTGTCAGGTCCCATAGAAGCTGTAGTCCTGGCCTTGGACAGTGCTGTTTTAACCTATGCAGCAGTAATACTGGATGCCTGGCAATCTACTGGTATTGTGATTGGTCCTTTGGGGGGAAAGGGGGAAAGTTGGCACTGACTCTGTTGGACAGTATATTGGCAATATCTGTTGTCTCGGTATAAGAGATACCATTGTGCAGTAGCTCAGAGTAAATCTGGGTATTGCTGTGGAGATTTTTTACATAACTATAGAAGACCTTGTGGTTGTCTTTACTATCTGCTGCAATTCTGTTTTCATAGCTAACTTTAGAGGATTTGATGATCTCAACTTTTTGTTGAGGCTGATAAGGGAGTTTTTTCAGTCTTGGGACTTCACCTTATTCCACATCAGTTTCCTCCTTCAGTTGTATAGTTTGTTTATGGGAGGGGACTACCAGATTGGCTTCCTTTTTTAGGAGGAGAGTGTCCTGGTTCTATTGGGTATGGAGAGATCCATGCATTTCTGTACGTGTTTGTACAGTGCACTGGTGTATGATTTGGCGGTCATGCAACTATCCTCCATTTGTATGGGTGCCATGAAGTTAGCCACCTCTGTTTTTAGGAGCCCAAAGTTAGCTTTGGAGAAGTTTTTCATGGTGATTACCTTTGCAGGGGGGTGGGGGGTGGGAGGGATGTGGATTTCCAAGGTGATTAGTTTGTGGTCGGATCTAACCAGGGAGGAGTTGACTATTGGTGTAGAGCAATGGTTGCCCATGTTAGTAATGACCATATCAAGGATGTTGCTACATCTAGTGGGGGTAAGAACGAGCTGGTCCAGGGCATTGGAAATAATGAATTCCAGTAAATGTTGGGCAAGTGTATTGGTACATGAGTAGTTTTCCCAGTTAATGGAGGGGTAGTTGAAGTCGCACAGTATGAGAGTGTTAGGTTGGACCCTAATATTCTCCAGGGTGCTTAAGAACATGGAGTGTGAGTCTTGGGACATGGTTGGTGATCTATAGCAGGCTACGTCCTGAATCGCTGTCTTACCCAGTGTTAGCTGCACCTAATGTATCTCTGATGCGTTATATTGGGCCACCAATCTGGAGGTGTGCACATCCTTTATGAATATGGAAACACCACCGCTTTTGAAACTTCAGTCCAAGTTCTGAGGCTGAAAGGTGTGGAATGAGTTATAGCCTTGTAGTGCAGGGGCACTTTCTGTTGCCTTGAGCCAGGTCTCTGTTACAGCACAAATGTCAATGTTCTGCATTTTAAGGAGTGCTTTGACCGAGTGCATTTTGAGACTTTGACTTCTAGCACTGAGCAGCATGACCTTCAGATTGCATTTGTTTGTAGCTGTTATGGTGGTAATTTGGTCTTTGGACACCGCCTAAAAAAGGCACTTTATGAGTGGAAAGTATCTGGAAGCCCAGGGGTGACAGATGCAGGCCATCTCCGGCAAAGCTGTCATTTATGTCATTCCAGGCAGACCGATACTGGATCCTCTTAGAATGACACCAGAAACTTAGCCAATTGTTGAAATCAATCATTTTCTGCTTGTACTGTGGTATCATTCTGGGTGATGGTAGGATGCTGCTCAGGGCTAGGGTCATGCTCACCTAGGCCTACATAATCCGAGAGCTCCTCCATGTCTCTTTTCATGTAGTCCAGGGAGATACATCTTAGGTCATTCACGCCCACATATACAATGACAGAGTCATATTTGTACCTGCTGTTGAGGGACCTGAGAGTGTGCATTATGTGGTGGATCCTGGCACTGGGCAGGCAGCTGACTGTTGCTTTCTCCTTATTCAACCTAGTGAGTGGGACATCAGTGTGCCTCACTATCGAGTCACCTAAAACTAGTGTGTCGGGCATGCTCTTTTGCCTTAGGGGCTTTGGTTGAGTGGCACATTGTTTAGGAGAGTTATGTGTCTCGTGATTTGTGTTGCGTTGTGGTGGTTGAGTGCATTTCTGTATTGGAGGCCTCTGCTGTTTGGGTAGATTTTTACTGAGAGCCTCTGCGAAGGTGTGTGTGTGTGGTTTGTGTTTTTCTGTGAAGGCAGTGCTGGTGTGTGTTCTGGAGGGCTATGTGGTGCAAGTGTTAACCTTCTCCTCTTGACCAGCTATTCCAGTCTTGGCTGGAGAGTGCGTGGCTTCCAATTTGGATATATAAGTGCATCTCTCGCAAGTCTGAGTGTTGGGAGGTAAGAGGAGAGGGCTGTCAGAGTACATGAGGCAGTTGCTACATTGCCTCAGGATGCCCAAGTTCACTAAGTTAATAGGAGAAAGCACAGGAAACTGACCTTTAGACATGCCTGGAGGGGTGGGCATTAATAATAAGTACTGGAGCTGTTTCCTTGTAGAACATATAGTGCTGGTAGCATTTTTGTGTGCTACAATAATTGCTACAAGAAGTCTGGTAAAGTGCTAGACTAATATTCGTTTAATAAAGTAAGAAGATGTTTTTCTCAGATTCAGATAAATAAATCTTAATTAACACAAAATCATCAGGAGTGCTAAATCACTTTAAGAGGCTTCCAGCTTGTCTGACAGCAGGACGTAAGTGGCTTAGTGTACAGTCTGCAGATATGTGAGTGCTCAGTAAGATTTGCTCATGGCTGACAGCAGAAGTGAGTGGCTTAGTGTATAGTCTGCAGATATGTGAGTGATCAGTAAGATTTGCTCATAGCTCTTTCAGACTGACACATTCACATATGCAGTCTGGAGGAAGATGCTGTGAACAAAAGGCTTATAACATCACAAACATTCCGGGAAGTTTCTGAGAAAGTAGCACCAAAATCTACAGACATACACATAAGTGTCATTTGTAAGTCTATGACTAACTAGCAACCAAAACAGACATATCTTAAGCTAAGATGATCAAACATTTATTAAACCGAAAGTGCTGAAGAAGGTGCTAGGTCTCAAATGACTGCAATATAAAACTCAGCAAAAAAAGCTCAGTAGATACTGCTGAAGCTAGCCGAGGAACAAAAACCAAAACCACGAAAATAAATCTTCAGCTAAACACCACGGCTTGTTCTCTGCTGATAAAACACTTATATTGGACATGTCTGATTTATGGAAAAAGCTGCACAATTAGCCAGAGTTACTAAAACTTGTTCACGAGTAAAAGGTTCTTCTGTATCATGAAGCAACTCAAGTAACACTTGTAGATGTTGAAGATCCAGGCTGTTAGATGGGTTCTTGATAACTAAAGCTTCAGTAGGACCAGATTTCAAATCTTCTGCATTCCAGACTTCTGGATGTGAATTTTTTTTCCCTGACTGTTCGGGATTACAATACTCCACTAATTTTCTTGTATTTAAAGTCGATTACTCCAAAGAAGTTATGGAATTTCTTAAGGTAAATGTGATACTGCATCCGGAAACTGGCATACAGACCTGCCTCCATAGGAAGGGCACCTGGAGAAACCACTACCTACATCACCAGAGTATGCACCCCAACCATATTTTTAAAAATATCTTTGAAAATCAAGCCACAAAGGTCTCATGTTTATGCATGTCAAAGGTTGACTTTGTAACAGAATGTGACAAATTGCACCATAATTTACATGGAAGGGGCTGCAAAGAGTCGAATCTCAAGTTGACCACTGGCCTTGAGAATATGAGAAGCCTTAAGGGTCGTCCTTACTACACTGAACAATTGACCATTCCATCCTCTGGTGAACACAAGAACAGTAATTTACAACTTAATTGTCTTTTAACGTATAATACTGATAATAAGCAAGTATGTGACACCATTAGAAAATATTGGCCTATATTGACTGCTAATGAGAGGATTAAAAATATCGTAGGAGACAAACCCAGGTTCTCATACAAGAACAAATGCAACATAAAAAGCCTCTTATGTAACAAAGATAGCTACGGTCATCAGACACCCTCGGTAAGAAAAGGCACTTTCAGATACCATCATTGCAAAGCTTGTACTCACACTGACAGCAGTAACACCTTTATTCACCTTATCTCTAATAGTACTTATGTTTTTGATGTATTTGCAAATTGTACCACTCAACATCTTGTTTATATGGCATCTTGCTGCTCATGTAGGGAAAACTGATCAGCACATTAAGGGTCGGATTCAACGTCATATGAGAGACATAAGGAATGCTGATTTAAACAATGCGATTGCTATGCACATTGCTCATAATCCAACACATGCATTTAAATTTAAAGTCCTGGAATGTATTCAACCTAGCCTAAGAGAAGGTGATATAAAGAATCGGACAGAAATTAGAAAAAATAAACTGGATTATTAATTTAAGAGTACATCGTCCCCCAGGCTTAAACAGTGTAGTGCCATTAAGGCCTATCTTAAGAGCAAGGAAGCTAAGGATTGGGGCCTGAGGAGGCTATGTAACATAGAAAGTTTATTTATCATGATGCAGTGTTTCTTACTTATTGCTGCTACAAAGCTTCCAGCAGCCTCTGCTAATACCAATTGTCACACACACTTTCTGTTGCCATGGCAATGAGCCACAAGAGGATGATTGGACTCAATGAGTCCTATAGTAACCTATCACCACAGGCATGCATGTCTAAGAAAACAATTTTGCCTAGGGCACCAGCTGACCAAAGGCCGGTCCTGTCTGGACCCACATGAAAATCAGAAAATCAGAAGGGTTATGGTTTTCTACAAAGCCATAAGGGAGATTCAGAAACAGTTATTGCAATGTAAAAGCTTTATTTTGGAAGGCTATGCATTGAGCTAGGCCTGGGTGGTCTCAATGGGGAAGCTGCATGTTAATATCAGTTGCATACAGAAGAAAGGTGGTATATAAAAGGTAGTACACTGTTGTGTAAAAAGGCAGAGAAACATCCCTAGGAGCTATGCTAACAAAAATATTCACAAATTTAGAGCTGGGCATACAGAGAAGGTTAGCCCTCCCACATTTTAGGACAACTAAGGTAAAACTGACCGGGAGGCAATGAAGACCCGACTCACTGCCACTAAGTAGTAAAAGCAACCTCCAGTGCATTCAGTGATGTGAATGAACTAGTGGTCAGTAACCTTTGGTGAGACCAGAGTTCTAAATATGATACCAACTGCTTTGATGGTGTATTCCTATAAAGAAATTACACTTGGATGTTTGGAAGTAGGAAGGAATTGGTGGCAGAGTATTAGGTTGTAAGTTGTAAATTTGTATAAGAGCTTTAAAACAAGAGTTTGGCGGTTACCTGTGTCTTTTTTGATAAGGTCCATGATGAATCTATGGAAAGAGTCATCATGGACCTTATCAACAAGGGCATAGGTGACCTCCAAACCCTTGACCCAACCCAGTTTGGCTTTGTTAAGGTCAGATCTTGCTTATTAAACCTAGTAGACTTCTTCAAGAATGTCACCAAAGCCCTAGATGAGGGCAAAGCAGTACATATCACCTATCTTGACTTAGTGAAGGCTTTTAATACAACATCCTACTCAAGTATCATTGAGAAACTCTCCCAGGTGGGGATTAACCCATACATCATGATATGGGTAGCAAACTGACTCTCCAACAGAATGCATACTGTCAAAGTTGGTGATTCCACCTCTACCAGTAGACCAGTTACAAGTGGTGTACCACAGGGATCTGTGGTGTGCCCTCTATTATTCTGAATCTAATTCTCAGATAGCTGGACAAAAGTAGATGGCTTGTAGCTTACCAAGTTCGTAGATGATTGAAACTAGGTGCAATAATTGAGTCCCGCAATGATGTTAACATATTACAAAAGGGGTTAACACAGAGTAATGGTTGGTGCCAGAGCCACGAACTAAAACTAAATGCAAAAAAGTGTGTCATTATCCCCTTTGGCAAAAAAGATAGCACCCCCCTAAGCTCAAATATAGTAGAGAGAGACTTGGGAACACCACTTCAATCACCATGTGCCCACACTGGTAAGGAAAGCCTTCTACGTTGTGGATCTCATAAGTAAGGCCATCCCATCCAAGACTAAGGATGTTATGACACCTCTATACTCGACCCTCCTCAGACCCCTAATTGAGTACAGTGCTCCCTTTTGCATGTACCTTACCAGACACTTGCAGCAACTGGAGAAACCACAAAGGTTTCTAACAAAGAAAATTCAGGGCCTAAAACATAATCTACATGGAAAGACTGAAGGCACTGTCTCTGTACCAGGATCCTACAGGCTCCTGAGAGGCAGCCTGTCTCTGGACTACAGAGCAATATCTGACCATGCCCTAATGTAATTGCTGTATGTCCACAAATCAAATGAGGAAAGAGTAATTTGCTCCAGGGACTTCAACCTAGCCTGTGAGATAAACAGAACATGTTGGAGAGACAGATATGCCTCCCAGAGATTGCCTCTCCTCTGGAATAAAATCCCACTTCACATGAAGCAGAGCTCCTCAATGAACCTATTTAAGTGAAACTTTGACAATTGGATGAGAAACCATATATTCACCCTGGGGGGGGGTGGCACCTGTGTCCCTCACTGAGAGGGGTAGTCAGTGCTAATCATTGATTTGCTCTGCTAACGATGACGATCTAACCATGTTCAACTAGGGACCAAGGGTATTACATGTCTAGGTTTGTAAAGCCCCTACGACCATTAGCCTAGTAACCTCCTATGAACCTATGAACCTAAATACAGACATAGTACTATTCTTTCAGATGTATATAAACAGGGTGTAACAGAATTTGAAAAGTGACCACAGTTAGCCATCAGTAGACTTAAATTTACCCTCAATCGTGCTTTAAAGGTAGCTTGTGATAGATGTTGATGATACCAGTGCAGAAAGACTGATTAACCTTTACATAGTGGTTTACAACAGACAGATAATACTCAGAAGTAACACTCAAATGGTTTTGTAGGTTCATAGATATTCCAAGGCCATAGAATCTTATGACAGTTTATACCTTGCCAGCACTCTCCTGCAGACCACATTGTCTTTTTCTCCAGAAGAGCCATACCAGTCAGTTCTGAAGAACATTTTTGACTATCTAGCCAGTCATCTAGGTTACGTTTAAAGGAAAATAGTGACCACACTGCTTAAGGTGCAGGGGGCGTTATTCCAGAAGTTTGGGAGGTGCCGTGATATAAGTCTATCCTTTCACACTGTGTTATTTATCTGTTGCTGAAGATTTAATTTGCCTGGTTTTAGTATTGGTAGAGACAATGGCTTGTTTAGATACACAAATTGGAGGACAACTGGGTCTCTAATGGCACTGTAAGTGAAGCAGACATTTCCCCTGTATTCAACAAACAACAACATAAAAATACTATGTAGAAGTTGTTGGCATGAAATGATTGAAAGCTTTTAATGTTATATCACTTCATTTAATTTGGCAAACATTGCTGTTTATTTTGAATGTTTACACTATTTCTACAAAGCTGCGGTGGTGGTGTTGCGGTAGCATTGTCATCTCATAGTAAGACGTCCTGTTCGATTCTCAGCTAGAGCGTCTTCTGTGTAGAGACATGCGTGACGTGAATGGGCGTACCTTCGTTGAAGGTTGTGCGTCAGGGCCGGCAACTCGGCATGTAAAAATCTGCTGCCAATCATTAGCGGACTGGAGTTCCACTGTGGCGACCCCTAACCGGGAAAAGCCTAAAGACACAACACTATTTCTACAAAAACATGGAACAAAGTCACTCTCCAGTGATAAATATGGTAGTTGTAATTTTTTTTTTCATATCAGAGCTAAATATATTATTTGTGCCCCAGTTCAAACTAGGAAGGCAAACTTAGGAAAATCTTACATTTAGTCTAATGCAATCTCAAAAAGCCATGCATTTAATCATGCAATTTGTTCAGATAATGGAATGGCAATTGTAGTATAACCTAAAAGGTGGTACAATGCTGTTTCTCAATGTGGTCTTTATATCCAAGTTTTATTTTGCTCACATAATCTAAATATATTGTTATTAGCAAGGAAATATGAATTGTATTTAGCATTAGCTCAGCTGGATTTGTACTGCATCTTTGTGTATAGAGAAAGATATATAGATATATATTTCCCCTTGTGGCCAAGGTCATGGCTAAAAATGGTTCACAGACTAGACTGCCTATCTGGATAACACATGCTAAACAAACAAACAAAGAAACTAATAGACACTGTAGTTTATATATTTTTCATAATAAGAAGTGACTGCATCCCCCTTCCCAGATGTTGATTGAGAGTTCATGAATTCCTTATGCCACATGTAGGACAATCTGTATACTGCATAAAGATAAATATGACATTTTGCTATCCAGAGACAAACAGCTTCCAATAATTGCAATGTCAAAGGTGCATTTGTCCATGTTTTACAAAGTAAGAATTCATTAGGGAATGTAATATGCAAATACCACCGCCAATAACATATCTGAGCATGGAGTACAACTTGAGAAGTCAACATGAGATGCAGTAAAGCTCCTGTCCAGTCAAAGTCCACTGAAACACAGAGCACATGTTTTCCTCTATCTCTTGCAGCATTTGTTCTCACCTAGTCTGGAATTAGGGGAACCTAGTAATGCAAACAAAATGTCCTCAGATTCACATGTACACTTGTATAACAAGATCCCAGTAATCCATATTCTATCCAT
Source organism: Protopterus annectens (assembly GCF_019279795.1). Taxonomy (NCBI): domain Eukaryota; kingdom Metazoa; phylum Chordata; order Ceratodontiformes; family Protopteridae; genus Protopterus; species Protopterus annectens. The sequence continues at coordinate 1,098,468,975 of NC_056743.1, forward strand.
CATTCCACAAGAACATCATTGCCAGATTGTACCATGAATGCATGATTGTTGCATCACTTTCTGTCCCAGTGGGACCCTAGCAACACGTTAATGGGGTCTATAAGCAGCTGTGCTGTGAACTGCACTGGGGACGTGAGGGGGAAGCAGTTCTGCCAGGATGGGGTGAGATGATGAACCAAACAAACTGTGGTGGAGTGGAGTTACTGTAAAGCCTCCAATCCATAAAACACCCACCACTGCTATGTGTTGCAGATGATGTCTTGTGATTAACAGTCTTGCTACACCACAGGTGAGCAGGTGACATAGAGAAGATCTGGACTATGCTCTGAGGGTTACATGCTAATGTATATTGGCAGAAATTATGCACATGGCAGGAGTGTTCTTCAACTCATCCAAGGGTCTAACAATACACTTCTGATGCAGCCAAAAATTATTACCTTCATTTCAGCTTATTCACTGCCTCATGTTTCCTCATATCTGATACATACATCTTTAAGCACTTTCTCCAAAATAAGACAATATTTGGCATTGACAAATACATGTTTTCATCAAAATGCTCATTTAATAAACCACAACATTCATTTCTGTGGCAGCATCATAATGATGAATATTTTCTAGGGGAGAAACAGAATTATTAACTGCATCTTTTCTCATTATAACATTGCTGCCATGAAATGTGATAATTTTTCTGCTAAAGACATTCTTTGTGTCTGCATAGTGCCTCTCATTCCTACAGCAATGCCGTAAACATTTTGAGTCTCATCATATTGTTTGATTCACTCCTGTGAGATGAACACAAACATAAAAACAGTTTTGTAAATGAAGTTGATTTTTTTAGCTGTAAACGCATCCTATCTATTATGCCACATATAAAATGAGGACTGAGATGGATGTGAATGTACAATTAGATTATCTTTATCGTGGTGTATATTTGTGTTGCTACTATGGAACACTAGATTGGCAGAGTTAGGACAGAATGCATTTATACACCATTGCTGGGTGTCCATACTTTCTGGTGGCCTATAGTGAAGCAAGTGGCCCCCTGGAGGGGATCATAAGTTTTGTTAGCTGTTCAATCCAGTTTTCATGGTATGTATACTGCTGATGGGGATGGTACTGCATTGTGCCATTTCCCTGATTTTATCTGCTTAAAGTTTTTGTTCAAGAAAATCCAGTCTGCCTGAAAAACAAAACTCACACACACAGCACACACACACACACACACACACACACACACACACACACACACACACACACACACACACACACAAATATCAGTACAGTCCTTTTATTTCCATGTTTCATTTTACAGTTCTACAAGGCTGCATACACAAAACCTTGAAGGGCGATGGGCAGCCTATAACTGTAACTATAAATGTACATTTCTCCAGATGCTCATAAGCTATTTGTTGTTGATGGCTATAAGTAGAGACAATAGTTTAGGTTTTGCTGTCAGTTCTTAGCAGCCCTCTCCCTGCTTTCTAGATTTGGAGGTGTGGGTGTCTCTGTGGATAGGCTGTCTGTCTCATGGCTGGCACTGATGCCATTGCTATGAATGTCAGTAAAAGCAATGCCCCTATTGTTAATAGTGAGTTTGGCTTTTATGTCAGTGCTTTGGAAATGCAACAACAAGTTCCCCTCTGATCACTAAGTGTTATTATTATTAGTATGTTATGCTCAGCCTCTATATGTACTTACTAAATTCTCCCTTTCAAAAGTGAACTGATTTACTTCTGGTAGCTCCATTCTAAACTATTCTCTTTATCTCTACTGTCAGATCTGGTGGCCTGTGCTCCCTGACCACATGGATAGATAACCAAAAAGTATTATGGTTCCTTTCCTGCAGTGCCAGGCACTTCTCTTGCCCTCCTAACTCTGCTATGAGATGCACCAGTGCATTAAGAGAGCCCTATTTTATCATTATTAGCTGTTGATGTTAGTTTAGGTGCATGATGCCAGTCACATGGTAAACTTATCAAAATGGAACACCTTTCTCAGCCTGCACCTTCTCCTCCAATCTCACAGTACGTCAGCATACCTGACCCAGACTGCTACTACTTCCTCTATACCACATCTCCTCTTCTTGCACCCAGCTTTTTTTTATAGCTCCTGTTTCATGCACCCATTTTCCCTTCTCTGTTCTACCCTCACTGAGCTCTGTTTCTTTCCACAAGCCCTCCCTTATTGGTTCCTTAGTCTCTTCTATGAGAATCTTAAAGCTTTTCTGCTTGCAGGGTGTTCATTATATTGCAGCCTG
>NC_056743.1:1098476231-1098598731 GCF_019279795.1 Protopterus annectens
ATATGTGTATAGATCATATGTTAGAGATATAATGTGTGTGTGTGTGTGTGTGTGTGTGTGTGTGTGTGTGTGTGTGTGTGTGTGTGTGTGTATATATATATATATATATATATAGAGAGAGAGAGAGAGAGATAGATACAGATATATATACATACACACACATATATACATACATAAAGCTTGACTCATCAGAAAGTCGAACCTCTAATGGTGAGACCATGTAATCAACTTTCTAAGAAGCTGAAACTTTTGAATGGACATCGCTGTACAGTGTAGCTCAGGAATTTTACCCTTTCCCCTACTGTAGTCGAATCTTTGTGTAGGTATATATAATATGCAAGGGGTGTGTAGAGTGCAGGGGAATTTGCCCCCCCCCCTGCAAAAACATAGATTTTTGTTGTTTTCCATAGTTCAACTTTTCAGAAATTCAATCATATGGACTACTTTCTGATGAGTTGAGCTTCTGAATGGGATCCATATACATACATATATGTATATATGGATCTAATTTATATTGTCGAAAAACCACTTATGCGAAATTCACAGCACTGAAACCACTTTGCCAAAACGACATGTTATCAAACACTCGGAACATCGCAATTTCACTTCAGAAGACAAACCACTTGTCCACCAACACAGAAAAAACAAACCAAAGCAAATCAAGCCCCCCCCCCAACTAAATATACCATCTCTGAGATCACACTATAGCGGAGAAAAAGGCAAAGTTCACCATGGTGGCCTAGTGGTTCTTTTCCCAGAGTGAAATTGCAATGCTGTTTCTGCAAAATGGTCTCAATGCTGCAGTGAATTTCACGTAAGTTGTTTTTGACAATATAAAGAAAATCCATAAATATATATATATATATATATATATATATATATATACATATAGATAGATAGATATAGATAGATATAGATATAGTTATGCTCATACCTATTAACTTGCCGACGTTGAAAATAGCTACAAAGGATCTTAAAAAGTAGGTATAGACAGCCAAAAATGTAGGCACCTAATTAGCATAACATTTGTATCCCTAATAACACATAGCATGTGCCACTTATAATAAGACTGCGGGAAACAAAAATCATAAGTTTATAAAACTGAGAGTGAGTAAAATATAAGTTTATTATCAAATATGCACTGTAAATTCTGTAGACTTTAATGAAAGATATCACAAAAATTTACCTCACACAGTTATTTATGTTTGCTTCTGAAAATGAAAAATGTAACATGTGGGTTCTCTTTCTTTAAATTATTGGCGCCACTAGGGTTTTGGACATGTAGCCCATTTTCCTGTGTTCTAAACAGCTTGAAAGTTGTGCATATGTTGGCAAGGGTCAGAAAGTCGTAGAGTTGTAAATTAAGTGCCAAAAAATGAACCCACCTCTAAAAATAGATATGTTTTGTGAAGGGGAAAATCATATTCGAAAATAAGCGCATTCCTCCAAAATAGGTACAGTGGAAAGGTCTGGTTGTGTTAAGTAGTCTTCTTCTTCTTTCGGCTGCTCCCATTAGGGGTCACCACAGCGGATCAACTGTTTCCATTTCTTCCTGTCCTCTGCATCTTGCTCTGTCACACCACCTGCATGTCCTCTCTCACCACACCCATAAACCTTATCTTAGGCCTTCCTCTTTTCCTGTTACATGGCAGCTTCATCCTTAGCATCTTTTTCCTAATATACTCTGCACCCCTCCTCAGCACATGTCCAAACCAATGTAATCTTGCCTCTCTGGCTTTGTCTCCAAACATTCCAACCTGGGCTGACCCTCTAATATACTTATTCCTAATCCTGTCCATCCTCGTCACACCCAGTGCAAATCTTAACATCTTCAACTCTGACACGTCAAGCTCTGACTCCTGCCTTTTTGTCAGTGCCACTGTCTCCAACCCATATAACATAGCTGGTCCCACTACCCTCTTGTAGACCTTCCCTTTCACTCTTGCAGGTACTCGTCTGTCACAAATCACTCCTGACACTCTTCTCCACCCACTCCATCCTGCCTGTACTCTCTTCTTCACCTCTCTTCCACACTCACCATTACTCTGAACTGTTGATCCCAAGTATTTAAACTCATCCACCTTCGCCACCTCTACTCCCTGCATCCTCACCATTCCTCTGTCCTCCCTCTCATTCACACACATATACTCTGTCTTAGTCCTGCTGACCTTCATTCCTCTTCTTTCTAGAGTATATCTCCACTTCTCCAGGGTCTCCTCCACCTGTTCCCTACTCTCACTACAGATCACAATGTCATTTGCAAACATCATAGTCCACGAGGACTCCTGTCTGATCTCGTTTGTCAACCTGTCCATCACCATTGCAAATAAGAAAGGGCTCAAAGCTGATCCTTGATGTAATCCCACCTCCACCTTAAACGCATCTGTCATTCCCACTGCAGACCTCACCGCTGTCACACTACCCTCGTACATATCCTGTACCACTCTTACATACTTCTCTGACACTCCCGACTTCCTCATACAGTACCACAACTCCTCTCTAGGCATCCTGTCATATGCTTTCTCTAAGTCCACAAAGACACAATGCAACTCCTTCTGACCTTCTCTGTACTTCTCCATCAACACTCTCAGAGCAAACATTGCATCTGTAGTGCTCTTTCCTGGCATAAAACCATACTGCTGATCACCAGTCATTGCCTCCCTTCTTAACATAGCTTCCACTACTCTTTCCCATAACTTCATGCTGTGACTGATCAATTTAATCCCTCTGTAGTTACTACAACTCTGCACATCACCCTTATTCTTAAAAATCGGTACCAAAACACTTTTTCTCCATTCCTCAGGCATCCTCTCACTTTCCAAGATTTCATTAAACAATCTAGTTAAAAACTCCATTGCCATTTCACCTAAACACCTCTATGCTTCCACAGGTATGTCATTTGGACCAACAGCCTTTCCATTCTTCATCCTCTTCATAGCTATCCTTACTTCCTCCTTGCTAATCCACTGCACTTCATGATTCACTATCCGCACATCATCCAACCTTCTCTCCCTCTCATTCTCTTCATTCATCATCCCCTCAAAGTACTCTTTCCATCTGCTCAACACACTCTCCTCACTTGTGAGTATGTTTCCCTTATTATCCTTTATCACCCTTACCTGCTGTACATCTTTACTAGCTAGGTCCTTCTGTCTAGCCAATCGGTACAGGTCCTTTTCTCCCTCCTTAGTGTCCAACCTTTCATACAACTCTTCATACGCCTTATCCTTAGCCTTTGCCACCTCTCTCTTTGCCATGCACCTCATCTCCTTATACTCTTGTCTACTTTCTTCATCTCTCTGACAATCCCACTTCTTCTTCTCCAACCTCTTTCTCTGTATACTCCCCTGTACTTCTTCATTCCACCAGCAGGTCTCCTGGTCCTCCTTCCTCTTTCCAGATGTCACACCAAGCACCTTTCTAGCCATCTCTCTTACTAGCTCTGCTGTAGTTACCCAGTTATTCGGTAACTCTTCATTGCCACCCAGTGCCCGTCTTAACTCTTCCCTGAACTCCACCTCACAATTATCCTTTTTCAATTTCCACCATTTGATCCTTGGTGCTGAACTCACACTCATCCACCTCTTCTTGATCACCAATGTCATCCTACAAACCACTATCCTATGCTGCCTAACTACACTTTCCCCTGCCACCACTTTACAGTCTCCAATCTCCTTCAGACTGACCCTTCTACATAAGATATAGTCCACCTGTGTGTATCTTCCTCCACTCTTGTATGTCACCCTATGCTCCTCCCTCTTGTTAAAATACGTATTCATCACAGCCATGTCCATCCTTTTCGCAAAATCCACTACAATCTGACCTTCTGCATTCCTTTGCTTAACACCATACCTACCCATCACTTCCTCATCCCCTCTGTTCCTTTCACCAACATGCCCATTGAAACCTGCTCCAATCACCAGTTTCTCACCCTTGGGTACAGTCATCACCACTTCATCCAACTCACTCCAAAATGTTTCTTTCACATCCATCACACACCCAACTTGTGGAGCATATGCACTAACAACATTCATCAAAAAACCATCAATTTCCAGCTTAATAAACATCACTCTATCCGACACTCTTTTCACCTCCAAAACACTCTTAGCATACTGTTCCTTCAGGATAACACCTACACCATTTCTCCTCCCATCCACACCATGATAAAACAATTTGAACCCGCCTCCGATACACCTAGCCTTGCTCCCCTTCCATCTGGTCTCTTGCACACACAATATATCAACCGTCCTTCAGTTCATCATATCAGCTAGCTCTCTCCCTATACCAGTCATACTGCCAACATTCAAAGTTCCAACCCTCACTACCACAGTCCTAGCCTTTACCTGCCTTCAGGCATGCCTTCCCCCTCTTCTCCTCATTCAGCCAACAGTAGCTCAATTTCTGCCAGCACCCTGTTGGCCAACAGTACTGGTGGCGGTCGTTGTTAACCCGGGCTTTGACCGATCCGGTATGTACATCTGTACTGTTGTCCGCATATATGATTTGGCAAAATTTTATGCCGGATGCCCTTCCTGAGGCAACCCTCCCCATTTATCCAGGCTTGGGACCGGCACAAAGAAATGCATTGGCTTGTGCATCTGCAGTGGCTGGGTTTGTTATACTTAAGTAGTATGGAAAAGAAACAGCGGGATCCGTCGACATTCGGAAATACTTGAAACTTGGCTGGATCTGAATTTTTATCTGGCCTAGTATTGATTTGGCAAAATGCATCAGCAATGTCCAGCTCATTTTGTTAAGTTATGTGCCCCACTGAGTAATTTAGAAAATGTTTGATGCCAGAATGGAGCACTGGCCAGGTAGATGATGAACTGATTTCCTACCAGCTTACTAGCCTCACTGGAAGATTCTGCATTGGATATAATCATCGGCCACCCTGTTGCTGTCTATTAAGTTTAAATCCATTAATCCATTTCTCTTACATTGACTTTAGACTGTTTAGATTTAGGATGGCTTTAGACTGGTTTCTTACTGCAAGTGCAATACTGGACAGCCCTGCAGCAGTTCATAAAGTCAACCAGATGAGATCACAATATTCTAGCAATAAAAGTGGTATCTGATTGCTGACTTGTCAGAGATCAGTGCAAAGGATTCTTTCATCAGTGGTTGTCCTTTGGAAATCTCACTCTGTGAGACAGTGTGTGGTGAAAGATGTACAAGGACTTTCAAGCTGCTGTGGCAATACATTGCATATGTAGTCAATTCATCCTTCTGTTCAGTAATCTAATGAAGCCATCTGTGATCTTCATTTCAGTACAGTTAAACTACATTTAAAGTTACCTGTTTCCAGAGAGCACCTTGCCAAATGTGAGAGAGCACTTACTGAAAACCTCCTGATGCTCAGAACATCATCATCATTGCAAGGTGCGTGTTAATTATTTAATTTTTATTACCAGGGTAGAACACCGGTCAAATAATGACCAATTTCAGGCTTGGCTTAGGATACATAATAATGTAAGAAAACAAATAACTATGGTTTGCTTTTATGAGTACGTATAGGCTATCTGACAAGCAAAATACACACAGACAATCCAGCAAACCGTATATATATATATATATATATATATATATATATATATATATATATATATATATATAGTTACATTAGTGGAACTGAAAGAGGAGAACAAAGTTAAAATAGCAGGAGTAGAAATGGGGGAAAAGTGTCAGTAGTTGCCAGGTTAGGAAAGCTAATAAAGACCAGTAAGATGAAAAGAGGAAATTGGATTATATGTAGTGTGTTTAGAGCAAAAACGCAATAAGTTGAATCACAGTTTAGGAAGAGTGAGTTAACTGAGTATGTAGGAGGTAAGGATTACTATGCAGTTGGAGATATTGGTTTAGGTGACCTGTCCTTCAGATGGACAGCTGCATTCAGACTGTTTTAGTAAGTATTTTTGAACATTGCCTGAACAGGTGTAGCTTGTCTGATCAGAAAATTAAAAGGAAGTGATCAAAATACTTTTGGGGCTAGTACAGAGAAGCAATGGCTAGTAGAAGGGGTTTGATGGAAGGACCAGATCTTTTTTGGATTCTTAGGTTACAAGTATGAGTGGATGTAAAAAGTTTAGAAGTGAAAGGGGAGAAGGTTACAAGTTTGAGTATTTTGAATAGATGGTGAAAATGAAAGGTTCTAGCATAAAGCCTTAGGGGAATACTAATGATATAGGAGCGATGGAGACAGAAACTAGTTCATGGAGATCTAGGCACTCATCAGATAGGAAGGGAAAAATACATACCCTTTTTGTATAACACACACACACACACACACACACACACACACACACACACACACACACACACACACACACACACACACACACACACACAGCACATACTTTTTCTTTTGTTTCCTGAACTCCTATATTTATACAGTGCAGAACTTTAAATATACAGAGAGCATGATGGTAATCTGGAAGATGAAAAGGCAAAAAGATAAAAGATATGTAACAATTTGAAGACTTTTTAAAATGTTTTCCACCTATATTTATTCATATCATAAGGCAACTGGTAAAAATCTGTCAGCTAATAACCTGCTTGCCTAAAGTATGATTAGCTCACTCAGTGCTATAGTGCCTGTTGTGGATAGTGCCATTTAATGCCCATAGTAATGTATGGCATCCTGACAGTTTTGAGGCTGCCTTCATTAAAAGAATGAATAGCCAATTAACTTCTTCTTCTTCTGGCTTTTCCCAGTTAGGGGTCACTACAGTGGATCACCTGTCCACTCATGATTGGCAGTGGAGTTTTACTGTGTCGAGTTGCCAGCCTGGCGCCCAACCTTCCACAGAAGGCACACACACACATACGCTCACACCTAGGGCCAATTTATAGTGTCCAATCCATCTACAGCATGTCTTTGAGATGTGGGAGGAAACTGGAGCACCCGGAGGAAACCCATGTGACCACAGGGAGGACATGCAGACTCCGCACAGAAGGCACCCCAGCTAAGGATCAAACCAGGGAACCTCTTGCTGTGAGGTGACAATGCTAACAGCTGCACCACCACCATGGCCACCCATGAATTTCCAATTAACTATAGGTAGCATAAGAAAGGGTAAGACGCAGTTAACAAGGTGACACTGTTATTTTTGAGGATGCCTTCCTTAAATGAGCAACTTTCTAATTAATAACAAATAGCATAAGGAAATGACAAAATGTTGATAATGAAATGACACTAAGATTGCTAATCTAGGATCCCCTGCAGTACAAATGTTAATAACTGTTTGCAAAATGTTATATTTTTATTCATATTTTCTTAACTTAGAGATCTACACGTTATTGAAAGGCATGGTATAAGATGTCACTGTCCATGTATAACACACTAAACTGGATATATTGCTACTTGTTTGCTAGTAATTATGAAGATATGCAATATTTAGTATTACATGGCATAAGGTGAAACCTTAGATGATGCCAAAGAAAATTGTCATTGATATTTGCACTATAAGCTGTACACCTTGAGAGATATTCAAAGTCATTTTTAATGGTTTCTTATACAAATAAAAATAAATGCTCATATTTCTATAAATATTCCCATAAAGAAGCACTTAAAATGGAATATCTTGCTGTCATGTCAAAGCTCATATCAGGCTAAACAAAAGTGCTCTGACAGTGTACATTTCTACACTGTATAGTTTCCAATACATGAAATGTAGATTCTGAAGCTTTCAAGAAAAAATATAATTCTGCATGTGTTCATTATATTATTTACAGTTATAATGCAAAAACTGTAAATGCATTTCTTGTCACCACTGTAAGGAAAGCATTTTACTGATAACATCGCTCTTTGCAACTTTTAATTGCATTTACTGTTCACAGGATGTTTACATTTGTTTGGTTTATACTTTTTAACTTGATCTTCCAGAAAATGTTCTGCTGTTACAGCACTCTCTATATTATTTTATCTTCCTTAGTCTTTCTTTGAGAGTGCAATTTTGTAATTAACGCAATTAAAATGTTTTTGTACTATACTCACAGATATTCCTTGTGTTTCTTTAAACTTTCGTACTGTAGACAGTGTTTAACAAAAAGCCTAGCAGTTGATTAGTGTAACCTGGCCAATTGGTCAGAGAAGAAATTCACTTGAGAAGTGCTGAAAGTCAAGTATCCATCTGTGTACCACTCCAAGTCAAAAACATGTACTGAGAATTCTAGTGAGCTTGATGGGCGTCAGCAGGACAGGAAAAGTACAGGTGATATGAGGACAACTCTGGCCTCATTTGCAGTGACCAGCGTGTCACTTGACCCTTGTATAAAGGCACTAATTTATGGTTCTCAAAAAAACTGAAATTCCATTTTTATGAGATGTAATCCTAGAATTATACCTCTGATTTTTAAGTGCAATTTCTGGTCTTCTAATGCATCTATATTTATGCAAAATGAAAGCATATTCAGTAAACAGAGCACTCAATAAAGTTAGCTGACAGTATTATAAGTTGCAAATATGGGCAAAATACAGGCTGAGCTACATGAGTACTCTGGCCTAAAATGTTAAATTAAATGAAAATCCCATGTTTTTTTTAAATATTCAGACAGTCCATATTTTGGTTCACTGGCATTTTTCTGTGAGAAAATGGAAAAGTCCCTGCCCTCCATTCATCAAGCCATACAAAGTCAAACAACACTATTGTAAGTGATTAGTTGGTATCACTGTTTCCACAGACAGCTTACTAGTTAGGGCAGAACACTGCCAAACTGGCTTCATTAGATCTGAGCTGATGATTGCCTGAAGAAAAGTATTAATATAGGAAGTATTAACTGATAATAAATGCATTAAGATGGCAAATATGATAATTGTAGCCATGTTTAAACAAGTCAGTGTAGCAGTCGGCACTATGTCAGACTGTGTGCTTTAGCATGTTATGTAGGATAACAGGTGGATAGTTCAAACTATTTTGAAATACTTCAGTAGAAAACTGAATCAAATCAGGCTATAGTTTAAAGTTTGCCGAGTATTTCCAGTTGCAATATTCAGGTAGAATGACATCAGTCAGTAGTTGAACCAATGTATTCAAATATCTAAGGCTAGCAGTTGTTTTTTGGATTATCATGGCTTTTTACTTGTATTGGGATGCTAAGTGTCAGATCTGCAAAATGAGGTCTTTTACCAGATGAGGGCAACCAGTCAGTGGGGATTGTTTTTGCTATGGAATTATAAAAAAAACCTTCTGATCACAGATGCATTTTAATTCTGTCTGGGTACTACAGAACTACTCCAGTATCTTTACATGTTTTATCAACAGCCTTCATTATTTTAATTTTGTGGATGGGTCAGCAGAAATGTCATTATCCCATCATGTATGCCATGAATACTCCAGGATGATCTAAGAATAAATAAGCATAATACATGACTTTAGATATTGCACACCTTGGTGGCATTCTGTTTGTGTAGAAAGTGACTAAAGTGACTTTGTTTGGGCTCTTTATAAAGAGAATGAATATTTTTCCCCAAAATCTATCAAGGAGTGCACAGTCTTTTTGAGGATAAAATTTATTTGCAAATATTTGCAGAAAATCAGTGTGCCACAATCACAGCCCTTAAGGTGAAATAACATACCTAACACACTAGTAATAGGTGACTATATAGTCAGGCACACTGACGTACCACTCACTAGGCTGGACAAGCAGAAGATTACTGTTATCTGCCTGTCAGGAGCCAGAATCCACCACAAAACACAAGCACTCAGGTCACTCCAGAACAAGTACAAATATGACTCTGTCATTGTTCATGTTGGTGTGAATGACCTGAGATGTACCTCCCTGGACTACATGAAAAGAGACATGGAAGAGCTCTCTGATCATGTAGCCCAGGCTGGTATGATCCTGACCCTGAGTAGCATGCTGCCCTCACCAAGAATGATACCTCAGTATAAAGAAAAAAATGATCAATTTCAACAATTGGCTAAGCTTCTGGTGTCATTCAAAGGGGATCCAGTGTCTGTCAGCCTGGGACAACATGCTCGACAAGCCGCGTTGCTTCACAAGAGACGGCTTGCACCTGTCACCCCTAGGCTTTCGAATACTGGCCAAGGCTCTTGCTGCCCCCAAAGGGCCTTTTTTAGGCACGGCTCAAAAGTCAAACCCACCTCTGTAAACAGCACAATTAACAAAAAACTGAGGGTTATGCTATTCAGTGCCAGGAGTTTAAATCTCAAAATGCATGCGCACTCTGCAGTATGGAGAACGTCGACATCTGTGCAGTAACTGAAACCTGGTTCAAGGCTCCAGAGAGCACCCCAGCACTACTGGGCTACAACTCATACCACACGTTTCTTCCACAGAACACGGACTGAAACACAAAAGGAGGGGGTGTATTCATATTCATCAAGGATACCTACACCTTCAGATTAGTGGCGCAGCATGATACCTCTGAAATCATCCATGTGCAACTAACATCAGGCAAATCTGCAATGCAAATTGTGGCCTGCTACAGATCACCCTCCATGACTCAGGACCACCACTCCACCTTTCTGGAGACACTGAAAAACATGAAGGTCCTACCGAACACCCTGATATTGGATGATTTCAATTACTCTAGCATTCACTGGGAAAACTACTCGAGTACAAACTCTCAGGCCCAGCGCTTTTTAGAATTCATCAACTCAAATACCCTGGATCAGCTGGTACACTCCCCTACCAGAGGTGAAAACATATTGGACCTGGTCATCACCAACATGGGCGACAGGTGTTCCATACCAGAGGTTAACCCGTCACTGGTTAGATCAGACCATAAACTAATCACTCTGGGTGTCCACACCCTACCCCACCCCCAACTAAGGAAACCACAGTAAAAACTTTTCTAAAGCAAACTTCACGTTACTTAAGACAGAGGTGGTAAGTTTCACAGCCCCCATGCTAAAGGATAACACTGCCCAAGATGCAGAAACCTTTACAAATGCACTCTATGAGCGCCTACAAGGATGCATGATCATGCCATCCCTAGCAAAACCAAGACTCACTCCTCTAAAAGAAGGAAACCAGTTTGGTGGACCCCTGCAATAAACAGGCTATACAATAGAAGGAGGAAACTAGTTCAGAAAAAAAAAGCAAATCCCAAGAAGGAAAGACATCCCTGATCAGTATCAGTAAGAAACTAAGGTCCCTCATGAAATCATCCAAGGCTAACTTCGAAAGAAAAATAGCCAAGGATTCAAAAGATAACCACAAAGCCTTTTTTAGCTATGTTAAGAATCTAAGTGGCAACTCGCATACATGCACTGAACTAGTGCAAAATAGCACAAAATATACTGAACCTACTGATATTGCCAACATCCTGGCAGATAGATTCAGTGCAAATTTCACCCCCCTCTCACCTCCAAAAGGGCCTGCAACAATACCGGAAAAGTGTAGTGTCCTAAAAATCACAGATGTACAGGTGAAAACAGCCCTTTCAAAAGCCAAAAATACAGCGTCAATGGGACCAGATGGTGTCCCAGGCTGCGTTTTGCATGAACTACAGAACGAACTAACCCCCCACCTAAACACGCTGTTCAACCTCAGCCTCCCCACAGGCTATATGCCCATAGAATGGTGCACAGCTACAGTTATTCCTCTCCACAAAGGAGGGGCCACAACTGATCCTGGTATCTATCACCTCATAAACCTGACTAGCCTGGTCTGCAAGGCTATGGAGCACATCATCGTGGAACTCATTAACAAAGACATTGGGAACCTCCAAACACTTGACCTGACCCAGTTCAGCTTTGTTAAGGGCAGATCATGCCTACTAAACCTGGTTGACTTCTTCGAGACAGTCACCAAGGCCATAGACGAGGGAAAGGTGGTTCACACAGCCTACCTTGACCTTACCAAGGCTTTCGACACCATTCCCCACTCGGGTATTACAGAAAAACTCACCAGCCTGAACATAAACCCTACGTCACAAGATGGGTTGCCATTTGGCTTACAGACAGAACTCACACGGTAAGAATAGCAGGCTCCAGGTCCAACTCTATACCAGTCACAAGTGGTGTCCCGCAAGGCTCAGTCCTGGGACCCCTACTGTTCGGCATATACTTCTCAGAAGTACAGGCAAACAAGTTCACTGATGACTGCAAACTGGGAGCCATAACTGACTCTCCGGCTGATACGGATATCCTCCAAAAGGGCCTTACTGAGACGGACACCTGGTGTCAAAGTCATGGCCTAAAGTGAAATGCCAAAAAATGCATAGTCATCCCGTTTGGGAAAAACAAAACACCCACGAATTACCACATAGGTAGCAGCCCCCTTAATACAAAAGAGGTAATAAGAGATTTGGGGACCCACGTAGATAGTAATCTCTCCTTTAACAATCATATTGCCACAGTAGTTAGGAAATCCTTCTATGTGGCCCATCTAATTACTAAAAGATTTGCATCTAGCAATAAAGTGGTTATAGTGCCCCTCTACTAGTCACTCATTAGACCCATCATAGAGTACAATGTCCCATTTGGGATGTACCTCACAAGACAATTCCAACAGCTGGCAAGACCACAAAAATACCTCACCAAGAGGATTACTGGCCTCAAACATATGTCCTATGCACTGCAAGAAACTTGAGCACCAGGATTGTAGATAAAAAACAAACTAAAAAAACAGTCCCAGGAAGTGTCTGTCTGCTCACCTTGAATAAAAGCACCATACAATATTCCAAGCACAAGGATGTAATCCAAACATAAAACAGTTTATTCCACCGTTCTTTAACTGAATTCCACAGCAAATATAATGACAGTGAAGTAAGCGCGTTCGTCTGTAACCATAACAGACTTTATCAAACTGCTGTGTTTCCCTCCTTTTTACACTTATATACAAATGTGTACTTAATTAGTATCCAATTAACATTTAAAAATACAGTTCCCTAAAATATGTTAAAAATATACATACTCAAGAAGTGTATTAGCAGGACAACAACACATCTAAGGTTAATACCCTGAAAAATACCTATTTCATTGGGTGTCAGTACAGTAATAAAGCAGCAGTTCAATTATCCGCTAGTATAGTAAACTATGGAGCTTTGGTAGGCAGTCACTTATTCATATTACATCAAATCTCATTCCAAAAATCCATACAAACAGAAACAGCCTTTACTAATCCTATTTACCTATTACTAAACCTTCTGGGTGCCTGTTTATCTATTCATTTGTTTGGTCATCAAGTAAGCTTGTCTATAACAACTAACATTTTTTTTTTCAGAATTGACTCAGGCCATTCCGACAGTACTAAGAAAAGTGGTAAAGTGAACGATTGTATATAACAGTAATTATAGATATGCCACTTAGAAGTGTGCAGAAGACTGTGACGCTATGTAAAACCACAGTAAGAAAGCAAAAAATTCAGATGTAAGCACAGCTGTGACAAAGTCTTTGATGTGAACAGAGCACTAAGTATAGCCTCAAAAGAATTTAAGCATAAGGCTGCAAATGGGAGCAGGAATAATTTTTTTTCAGTGCATATATGTCCACTCTGAGAAAGCTCTGTGGCACTCATACATTTTTTTACAGGCCTTAATGATATCAGGAAAAATAATGTTAGCCTAAGTCCACTGATGTTTGCTTTATGAGTAAATTAACACAATCTGACACATTTTGAAGATATTAAGAGATTACTCATCCGACCCCACTTTCTCTGTATTTTTTCTGTCTCTATGTCTGTCTGTCTCTGTCTGTCTGCCTCTAGTATCCATTCCCTCAGATCCTCTCACATCTCTTGCACCAGTCTTGCTCTCTTGTTTTCCTTTCTTACTGTTTTGTAAGAGCTATATGCTACACTGCTCTATGTTTTCATCATGTATGTGTTGAAACATATCCCCCAGCTATGAACGTACTTGTAATCCAATAATCCTATTATTGTACTAAGTGACTACACTGTTTTGTGAAATTTGATAAACCTCTTAGGCATCCATTTATGGTTTATATAATCTTTCAAGCCAGAAGTTAACATGTTGAATATTTTTCCCCTTCATCATATGTGCTATAATACCTTTATGCATACTAAATGTTCTTTTGTTTTGTTCTCATGAGGCTAGCCTGGCAATGGTCCAGTTGGTCAGTGCATACTATATCCCAGAAAGATATATATATATATATATATATATATATATATATATATATATATATATATATATAGTGTGTGTGTGTGTGTGTGTGTATTGTGTATATGTATGTATACAAAATATACATATGGAGTAAAGGGCAGAGGTTGATAATTCTGTCTGCAGTTTACAGTTTTGTCACTCTTAGATTATTTGCCATCTCGTCAGAGATTATATACCAGTATATTTAAGCAGGGGGTCTGTGTCCAGGCCCTCACCAGCAGACTAGGTGCCTGATTACAAAAGACTTGCTCTCAGTGTAAGTGAGAGCAAGATGATTGCAGGTCTTTTGAAATCTGGCCCCTTGGTGTAAGCCTGTTTATAGATGGCCCTTGCACCACAGTTAGTGACTTATACTGAGAGCTAGTCTTTCAGAATCATAGCAGACTTACACTGAGAGTACTCTTTTGGAATTTGGCCCTACATTTTAATATTTGCAACCTTATGTTTGGTCCTGATGAAAGAAGAGCCTCTCCATATCTGGGTCAATGAAATAGAAGCTGTGATCTGTAAAGATGTAGTTTTGTGTCTGTGTTACTTGGAGTAAAGGCCCTAAAGGGAGAATTAATATAAGCTGATATTTTGAGGAAAAGGGAATTAGGCAGCTAGTTCGGTATGTAAAGTTGTAATAGTTTGAAAACAGTGGAGCATAAATGGAATTTTGCCCTTGATTCTTGTAGATCACAGTCTTATGGCCAGGTACTTGTGTGTCAGGCAGTTCAGATGGGCTGCCAGTACCACTCACTCACTCTCAGACTCGACTATATGTTTGAGTAAGGTACAAGAGTTGTGTGGAGGGAGTGGTGGTGGTGGTGGTGCTGCTGCTCATAAACATACCTGAATTCAAGCAAGGGAATTACGGCCACCATACAGAGTTAGGCTTGAGGGGTGACTGGGAAATTAGATGTTAGGATTAGGAGAGGGGATTGGGATTAGGATCATGGAGTGAGAGGGAAGATTTAGGATTAGCGAGCAATGACAGAATTTAGGCTTAGGGAGTGCCTGAGAAATTTTAATTTAGGCAACAAAGTTGGGGGTTAGTTTAACATACATGATAGTTTTAGTGTTAGGTTTAGAAGGCAAAGTTTGAGAAGAGAATTAATAAGTAAGTCTGAGTTTTAGGGTTAGGGCGTAATCAATAAAGTTAGGCTTAGATGGCAATCAAGAAAGTTTAGGTTTTTGGGAGTAGGGTTTAAGATTAGGCTTAGGGAGCAATTGGGAATTCTAGGGTAAGGCAATGGGTTGGAGATTACACTTAAGGACAGAAATGGAGTTTTAAAATTAGAGAGCAGTCAGTCTGTTTAAGAAGTGATCAGGGAATTTAGGTTTAGAGGTAGCAATCTGAGAACCTAGCTTTAGGGTGTTAGGATTGTGGTTAGGGTCAGGGAGTGAATAGTAGTTTAGAGTTGGAGGGGAGGTTTGAGATAAGGATAAGAGAGCAGGTGGTAGTTTTTGGGGTTCTGGGTAGGCAGGTTTACAGAAATGAGCTAGTGGGAGGTAGGGCACTTGACAACTGGGCATGTCATAGCAAGTAGGTTAGCTGCGCGTTACTGTCACAGAAGTATCTGTAGGTGACCATTTTACCAGTAGACGTTTTGATTTGGTTGGACCAGAGATCTCATCTTGGTGGCCTACAAGTCTAAAATGGCCCAAAAATCAGCACAATTCTGTGTGAGCAAAGTTACTGCACTACAGTCCTAGCTAAAGTGATTGCCTTCCTTTTTATTTTGCAGACTGTGGCCCTCAGCTGAGTGCACTAATCCTCATGAAGTCCTCATGAGCATCTGTGTTTGAAACCTCTAGGTTAGACTTAGGCACGCACACACACACACACACACACACACACACACACACACACACACACACACACACACACACACACGTTGTACAACAAAGTTAAAATGATGTAGTTTACAGGTATACCATTTGAGGAAGTAGTAGCATTATAAAGGCCTTCATGCAAATATGTGGCTAAAACTGAAGTTGTAGTTGAATACAGAAACTTATATGATTTGATTGTTTGCTGTGGTATTTTTTATTGCATCAGGCTGATTTTCCTGACTTTAAATCTTGCACAGCCGACAAACCAGAAATCCCAGAATGCACTGCAACTTAAAATGTGTGTGTGGGGGGGAGCACAGCACTACTCAGAAGTCAGTAACTTGCAAACACAGTAGACCTATTAAAAACACTTAACTTGTCCTACTATCTGTACAAGAAGGAGTATTTACCTTCTTATTTATTGTTGATTTGTTTGGTCAGTAAACATACACATAGGTTCTCAGATCTCCTGCTTCTCCCCATCTTTAAACTGCAGTGAATTCCAAGATTTTTGATTTAAGAAGGTTATCTACTTAAAACTCAACTAAACTACCTTGATACACTCTGCCTTAGTGTAGCAAACTGTAAAAGAAAAATGTCCCACGGGACATGAAATTGCATTTTTGCCCTTTTACTTCCTTATATCAGTGGCTATCTCCACTTCCATATATTTAAGAAGTATTTAAGAAGTATCTCTCTTCTTTCACAGCATTCTTATCACCAGACAAGAGAACACAATGATTTATTTTTTACAGTAACTGGTATGCAAAATTTGTCACAGTTTGTGATGTAATATTAAACATTTCTTACTGAGTTATAGTACATGTGTCACTGGGATGACATTCAAAGTCCATACTGGAAATTTTTTGTAGTCCCTCCTGTGAATACCCTCCAAACATCCCTGTTTAAAGCAATAAGGCAATGCAGTAGACACAACACCAATTTTGTACTGTCCAACTACACACAGAAGTTTGTTTGAATGTACTCAGTACTGCACAGGCATGAAAGCTAGACCTACGAATGAGAATTAAGAATATATTGTTCACTGTGATTAACAAACTTGAACTCTCTTTCTCTATAAATTATTCTCTTTTTAAATTAGTATGACTGGAAAAGAACTCAGATGTATGTGACAGCAGAATATATTTATTTTAGTGGTGGGGGATTTCTGCTTTTTGTCATCCAGTCCAGTAGCATGCACCCTTCTTTACTTTTCTCATCCATAAGTTTAGAAACAGAAAACGGAAGCTACATTTTAACGGCTGTTATAATAAAGCAATTACCTGCCCGTGTGTGCTAACATGGCGAGCTACTCTCTGTGAACACTAATTAAGAAGGACTCTGAACTACTGCTAATTAAGTCCTTTGAGACTTTCTGCATGTTATGTTGGTTCTTACACTTGGGGGTGGTACAAAATCACACATTAAATCTTTGTATATTAACTCTAAAACTGCCGAGTCCCTTTTCTATACACAAAAAATCTATAAGAGGTCAACAGTTACATAGACAAGGAGGTGTACTGAAAAGAACAGAACAGAGCAGTAATTCAAGCTTGTAAGGACTCATCACTGCTACAGTCAGATCTTACTTCAAAACCTGGTAACCACAGCTGAAAAGAAATGAACTGGAACCCTTAGAAACATCTCAAAAAAGCAGAGTATGGCAAAAACACTGTACACAGAATACACCTTTGTAGGCTGATGTTTTCTGACTAGCAGAGCTATATGTTTCACAATGGAAAAATCCATAATTCCTATGCTTAATATAAACCAACATTCAAAGATTTAAAGCATGCAGAGTCTTGAATAAAACTGAATTAAGCACTAATATGAAACAATCTGATCAGAAAGAAATGTTTAAACAAGACAGTATCTTATTTTAACTGTTTGTTTAAACTATTTCCAGTTTTTGCCATTTAAGCTCTAAACTGACATTACATTTTGTGTATATGAGTGTGGGTGTGCTTTGTGTACCTTCTTCCTCTCTCCTTTTAGAGTATAATTTATTTATTTATTCATTCATTCATTCATATTTGTTTGCCAGGGTAATGCACTGATCAATATTGACCAAATTCAGGCTCATGACTTTGCCTTTCTCCTGGCAGTCATACAGAATAAAATACAAATATGCACAAATCCTTTCATGTCTTTCAAGATTCTTTACGCCTCACCCATCTTCGTAAGCCTAAGCAAATCAAACCTCAATAAACTTACTAGCTGCTACAATAATATAGCCAGATTTCCTACAGGTTCAGCTTATAGAACCCATCACTGCCTAAACCTTCAATCCCTAGACTGGCTAGAACTACCCTATCAACTTCAATATAACCAACTTATAGTCATTCACAATATTCTCTTCGAACCAAACAGTACACCCATACTGAAAAACATTATCACTCCCTACAATAACCTAAAAGCCCTCCGCTCTTCAACAGAATCCTAGTACAAACTACTACAGCTCACAACTCAGCTGCTGAATCACTATTCTCCAACTCTGCTGGTAAAAACTGGAACTTACATCCTGCTGAACTTACTACTCTGTCCTCCTTACCCCAATTTAAAATATCCCTAAAGAAATACCTAAAAACGCATTGGATTTGTCCATGCACAAACCCTGACTAACCCCACTCTAACAGAAACTATATATGAGAACTTAGCTACAAGTATAAAACTCTGATCCTTAAAATGGTCAGAATTAATTTGTCTCTCAGCTGCTGGTAAGATTTGAAATAAGGTTGATAGCATGTATGTTAGCCACCTTAAGGCTATGTGTTTCCCCTTTTCAGATATAATCTCTAACTATCACCTCCTCAACCACCTTAAGGCTAAATGTTTCCCCTTCTCAGATGTAATCTCCAACTATTTCCTTCTTACCTATTAACTTCCATCCATTTCTTGTCTGTACTTCAGAAAAACATGCAATTGTGTGTATATAGCATTAAACAAATATCTATGTTGTTAAAATACAAAATAAAAATTTCACTGTAATTACACTTGTTTATGTATATTTGGAGTTTTTCTCCCCGGGCCTCCGCTGAAAATGGACATGTATCCAGTCGCACTTTCCTGGTTAACAAACGTAAAATAAAAAATAAAATAAAAATAAAGATCACCATGGCTGCTAACACCAACAAGGCAGATCCCAAAACATTATACAAAGAAAGTGTAAAGATTATTTTTAAATTCTGTTACTTATACCAAACGAGAAGAGGTGTATCTTGCAGAACTGAAAAGAGTTTTATGAGTTATCAATATGACTAAAGAGATTTTCATCTACTGTGGCATTTTGCAGTTGTCCTTCCCCAAACTGCACATGCACCTCAAAATGAGTGAATGTTGAGAATTGTTTGCTGTTAGTGTTCTTATTGTTGAGCATGGCATTAGTCATCACCAGCATCTCGCATGGCGTTAGTCGTCACTAGCATCTCATTCATGGCAGTGGTCTAATTCCTCCTTCCTGACAACAACTACATCTTAAGGACGATTCATCACTTTCTCTGCTGCCCTAACTTTACCTTCAACCCCCTGCGAATGAGCACAAACATAGGTCATCACCTCAACTTTTTGAGACAAACCATTCAGAACTATTCTAATTTAATTTCTATATCTATACTTGCTTTGAAATATTAATCTACTGTTTGTGTTCCTCCTTCTCCTTCTGCTAGCTAACCTTATGATTGCATCTGCATTCCCTAGGCAGCATTGCTCCTATAGGTACAGGTATAGACTGGCACAGATGCATCCCACAGTGAGTCATAAAAATGATGAGTATGCAGATCATTTACATGAAATGTAAATGCAGCTGGGCTTGAGCAGCATGCAAACATGATATAGAAACCATTTACAGAAAACTACATATGCTTAGTTTGCTTACACAAATACAAACACACAGACATGCAGACACATGCACACACACTATCTCATATGAAGAACAAAGCTCCCTACACCTCACCCACAGGGACTACACTCCTCTATCCACAATTCTATCTCTGTTTCCCAATATCATGGAAGAAAGGGCACACACCACAAGCATGTCACATACTACACATTCACATAACTTTCACACTCATTTCAAAGTGCTCATGCACTATACCACAAATTGCACCATTAAAAACATACTCACACTCAAACACCCTTCACACATACCAAATACACCTTTACCATCACTCGCACCACTAATCTTGCAAACAGTGCATGCACACTGTCAGTAAATGTTGAGGAGTACATTTCTATAACCAGTTATTTTCTAATGTTTTAGTCTGAATTACTGCTTATTTATCTTTTACAAGCTCTTAGAAACATTGTGTGAGCAATTGATTGTTATAATACTATAATTTGCTGCGGTCACAGGATGTAAAGACCAGCAGAGGATCTAAAATCATGTGTAGTATAAGTTTCAGGTTTAAATTCAATGTCACTGGAAATTCTGTTTTTATAAGGACATGCAGAGCACTGCCCAATAAAAAACAGATGTCCATATCCAAGGCACTGCCCACTTGGTGTCCTGCCTTATGTAATGCACACAAGAAATGGGTTCAGTAGAATGACTGGTTTGTATCACATATCTCTAAAGTATTTTTGCAAGCACAATCCATTGCTGCTTACAATGCCTGAATCTGTCTACCCTGGAAATTTAAAGCAGAATATAGTGTTCATCATGGAAGCCACAGGCCTGGCTCCTAACACATCACCATGTAGTTGCACCATAGTTGCTAAGAAGGCCATCACTGAGACCCCAGAAAAATAGAACACAGCATGAAAGCTACAATTATAATGCTAAAGTATATAACACACTAACGGAAAATATCTTTATTATAACAAACCCAGTAAAGCATTCCAGTTTCACTCTCTACATGACTTAATTGTTATTAACAATCATATAATCATTGTAACATATACATGCATGGCCCCAAAAAGCAACTGAAGTCTGTATTATGATGTGTCTAAATATAGTCTACCCCCTTGAAGAGAACATCTGAATAAAATAAAAACAAAAAAGTTAAGCATATACTCACAACCAAATATGCATGTTATAAGCAGTACAGACTATCCACTAAGCATAAACAAGAATAAAAAGCAGCTAAAGTAATTAAGTATTTATTGCAGGTTTAAACTTAAACAATACTCAAAGAAAGAAGCGTGCTTCCACCTACAATAAAATAGCTAAATTTGCTACCAATCTCTCTCATATGACCCACCATTGTCATAGCTTAAAGCAATTAAACTGGCTTGAATTACACAACTAATATATTCACAGCTAACTACAGCAAACAAATTCATTCATCATTCAGAAAAATGCCCTGCACTACAAATCTTATTACTGCCCTACTGTCCAGCAAGGGACCTCTGTTCTATTAACAAATTCTTATAGGTTCATAGGTTGATACTAGGCTATCTGCCCTAGGGCATTTAGAAGCCTAGCCAGAGTGTGTTTGGTTTTCGCCAGCCTTTTAGATTAGTTGACTGTGCCTCTGTATAGTAGGTCACAGAAGGTAGCCCTTTTAAGGTTAGTTTACTGTACCTCTGTCAAACAGGGACACAGAAGAGATCCCAGGGGTAAACTTATGATCTCCCATCCACTCGTCAAGATTTCTCTTGAAGAGGGTCAGTGAGGGGCTCTGCCTAACATGGATTGGGATTTTGTTCCAGAGTGAGGGGAGCCTCTGGGATATGAATCGGTCCCTCCAGCATGTCCGATTTATTACTGTGCTGAGGTTAAAGTCCCTGGAGCATGTAGCTCTAAGGGATTTGGATTTCCTGAGGTGAAGCATGTCCATTAATTCTGGGTTGGACATGGATTTATACGTCAGACACAGATCGCCTCTGAGTAGGCGGTACGCAACTGAGCTGGAGTTTCTTTAGCCAAACTGCATAGGGCATCTGTTTGAGCCCCTTGATCCTCTTGGTGAGATACTTTTGGGGTCTTTCCAGTTGCTGCAGGTGTAGGGTAAGGTACATCCCAAATGGGGCATTGTACTCAATTATGGGCCTGATAAGTGATGAGTAGAGGGGCACAATGACCTCTCTTGCTCTAGATGTGAACCCTTTGGTGATAAGGTGGAT
The DNA here is from genome assembly GCF_019279795.1 of Protopterus annectens. Classification (NCBI taxonomy): domain Eukaryota; kingdom Metazoa; phylum Chordata; order Ceratodontiformes; family Protopteridae; genus Protopterus; species Protopterus annectens. The sequence goes on from NC_056743.1 coordinate 1,098,498,208, forward strand.
TATATAGAAGGTCTTTCTAACCACTTTGGCAACATGATTTTCAAAGGAGAGATTGCTATCTACTTGGGTCCCCAGGTCCCTAATTACTTCTTCTGTACTTAATGGATTACCACCTATGTGGTAATTTGTGGGCACTTTGTTTTTCCCAAAGGGGAAGACTATGCACTTTTTGGCATTTAGCTTTAGGCCATGGCTCTGGCACCAGTGATCCATCTCTGTGAGACCCCTTTGGAGGATGCTTGTGTCAGCCGGAGAGTTGATTACAGCACCCAGTTTGCAGTCATCTGCAAACTTGGTCAGCCATAGTCCACCCATGTTAGCCTGTACCTCGGAGAAATATATACTGAACAAGAGAGGTCCCAGGACCGAGCCTTCTGGGACACCACTTGTAACTGGTTTAGAGTCTGACATGGCACCTGCTATTCTGACCATGTGGGTTCTATCCCTGAGCCAGTTTGCAACCCATCTTGTGAAATAGGGGTTGATATTTAAGCTGGTGAGCTTATTTATGATGCTCGAGTGGGGTATTGTGTCGAAGGCTTTTGCGAGGTCCAGGTAGGCTGTGTGGACTACCTTCCTTTCATCTATGGTTTTGGTAACTGTTTCAAAGAAGTTGACCAGGTTCAAGAGGCAAGATCTGCCCTTAACAAAGCCAAATTGGGTAGGATCCAGTGTCTGGAGGTTCCCAATGTCTTTGTTTATGATTTCCATGATGATACGCTCCATAGCTTTGCAGACCAGGCTAGTCAGGCTTATAGGGCGATAGTTTCCAGGGTCTGTTGCGGCACCACCTTTGTGGAGTGGGACCACGGTTGCTGTACACCATTCCTTGGGTACATATCCTGTAGTAAGGCTGAGATTGAACAGTGACTTTATATGAGGGTTTAGTTCTTCTTGGAGCTTGTGTAAGATGCAGCCTGGGACACCGTCTGGTCCCATTGATGCTGTGTTTTTTGCTTTGGAGAGGGCAACTCCCACCTGTGCATCTGTGATCTCAGGAAGGCTACACTCTGTTGGGATAGACATTTGCTCTTTTGGGGGGGGGGAGAAGTTTGCACTGAACCTGTCTGCCAGGTTGTTGGCAATGTCTGTGGGTTCAGTGTATTTTTTGTCATTTTGCACTAACTCAGAGCATATCTGGGAGTTGCCTCCCAGGTTTTTGACATAACTAAAGAAGGCCTTGTGATTATCTTTAGTGTCTTGTGCAATTTTTCTTTTGAAGCTGGCCTTAGATGATTTTATGAGGGATCGTAGTTTCTTGCTAGTACTGATCAGAGATGCCTTCCCTTTTTGGGATTTTGCTCTATCATGTAATAGCTTTCTCCTTCTGTTGTATAGCTTACTTATGGCCGGGGTCCACCAGACAGGTCTCCTGCCTTTGGAGGAGTGAGTCTTGGTTTTATTTGGGATAGCATGCTCCATGCATTCCTGTAGGTGTCCATAGAATGCTTTTGCAAAGGATTCTGCATTTTGGGCAATATTTTCCACTGGACCGGAGACTTTAAAGGATTCCACCTCAGTTTTGAGAAGTGTGAAGTTTGCTTTTGAGAAGTTCTTCACCATGGTTTCCTTGGCTAGGGGTGGGGATGGAATATGGATGTCCAGTGAGATTTGTTTATGGTCTGATCTTACCAATGAGGGGTATACCTCTGGTGTGGAACATATAGACCCCATGTTGGTAATGACCAGATCCAATATGTTTTCCACTCTTGTGGGTGTGGTGACCAGTTGTTCCATAGCATTTAAGTTTATAAATTCTAGGAACAGTTGGGTGAGGGTGTTTGGGCTTGAGTAGTTTTCCCAATCAATGTTTGGGTAGTTGAAGTCACCCAATATAATGGTGTTTGGAGAGACCTTCATATTCTCCAGTGTTCTCAGGAAAGCTGAGTGAGGTTCCTGTGTTTGGGAGGGTGGTCTGTAGCAGGCTACAAACTGAAAGGCAGTTTTGCCCACTGTTAGTTGCACATGGATGGTCTCCGATGCTTCGTGTAGTGCCACTAACCTGGAGGTGTGGGTATCTTACAAATAAGTCAAATAATGCTGCAGAAGACTTGTTCTACTCCCATATGTTGCTAAACTCTGGAATAGTATCCCCACACAAATAAAAATCTTTGACAAACTCAGTAGTTTTAAACCACTGCTTATACAGCATCTTAATCAGTCCTGGTCCTGCACATACTCATCTCATGGATGAGACTTTGTATTCACCATACAATATTCTCCAAATACTCTCCTTAAACAGAATACTCTCAACCTATCACTGAAATAACAAAACAGTTTTTGTACATAATTGCTGCCTGTACAATCCACTAAGTTGCATGTGGACTTTCTCTTTAGTAACTTCCACCTCTTAGAATGTATAAATGTAACTACTGTTAGTGTATAAATAGAAATAGAAATATAACTACTCTATGTTTAACTGGAAATCAGTATAATGCAATGTAAGCAAATGGAGCTTTTCTCTCGGGCCTCAGCTGAAAATGGGTATTACCCAGTCGGGTTTTCCAGGTAAACAAAGAGAAATAAAGAAGCCGCCCTCGTGGACAGGTCTGGTTCCCAGTGGTGTGCGATAGCCACAAATGAGAAAACAAAGTGCTCTAATTGTCAGTTGGAAGCCAGTGAAGTTGGAATTCTGACCTGTTCACTATTGGCAAAGCTAGCTACTACCCCCCATCTCCCACTGGAAAAAAGACCTGCTTGAAAAGTTAGAAGACTCAACTCTATACTCTTCCACCTCAGTGAAGTATGTGTAGTAGATAAATATTCAAAGCTGTATTTATTTTTGATGTTTGTAAGGCCACCTGCACACCCCTGAACCAGACCTCTGCCTCCCCCCATCCCAGACACTCCAGTGACCTAATTTGCCTCGCTCACTGTTTTCACCACTTACTTTCTCTCCTCACTGACCTTACTTATCAACTCTTTACTTAGCATTTAACTGCTTTTCTCTTGCTATCCCTTCCATCTTCATCCCCCAACACTCCCAACTCTCAGTCCTGCCTCCTCTGTCTCTACACTTAATCTCACCCTTTAAACCTGCCCTGCTGTACTTTGCAAGCCTGCTCTCTCACTGAACTCTCACTCTCTCCTCTTTAGAACTTTATGACAGCTTACACAACCCTTTCTGCTGCACCACACATTGTTTTTCCTAATATCTGGCTACCTGCTGTATCCGGCCTAACAATGAAACATCCTTTCCCTGAGGAATTCATTCACAATGCAGTTCAGGTTTTACTCCACCCTCTTTATCCACATTTCTTTACAGGATACAAATCCCTTACCTTGGTGTCCCACGCCATCTTTCATCACTATAAGCCCTCCCTCGTGGACAGGTCTGGTTCCCCATGGTGTGCAATAGCCATAAATGAGAAAACAAAATGCTCTAATTGTCTATAAGTAGGGACTGTTATATAGGACTCTTGCTCAAACTACAATATGTTATCCTAACCTGTCTGTACCCTGTTACTGTATTATATGTCTGCTACTTTCAGTACGCAATATACCTGGAAACTGTTACTTACTGTGTAGGTGATAGCCAGAACTGAGAAAACAACTCGCTGTATTTATCTGTATTTAGTGACTTATTGACAGGATTTTGTCTTAACTACGGTATGCCACTGTAACTTGTCATTGCACTGTTAATGTATTCAAATGCCTGTTATTTCCAGCACTTAAAATACCTGGAAACTGTGCCCTATTGCTTAGGCTCCTAGATGTGCTTTTATCTGGTAACAGAGAGTTTGCAAGTTTCTGAACGATAGAGGCATTATCACACCTGTAGCAGCGTTAGTCTATGTTCACTCACGGCATTAACATAATGTGCACCGAATGTTAGTTAATATACATTGTCTGGTTCGAGATTCTTACACAACGAGCATTTAAACATGCATACTGCCTTGTTTATCCGATATCACCATCTTCTCATCAGCAGTAGCGAATGATCACACACAGCATTACTGGACCTGCGTTTAATGTTCCTAACTCAACTTTACTGGTCTGCTGCTAACTAAATAGGATTTTAAACTCCTGGCTTGAGTGCAAGTCATTTATTGTGTGTGTTGATCACGTTTTCATGTTTAGCAGCTGCTCTATTACACACACATTACTGGTTTAGCTTGAAACTATTTACTGACTAATGTATTGAGCAACAGTAAAATTTATACTGCTCTCCTATCATGTGTACGGCAGCAGTACAACAGCAAAAATAGAATGCACATTTCTACCCGATGCAACAAAGTGAATTTCTTGGCCTTATACGCCAGACACTTAGCCTCTTAAATAAAAGCTAGCTGTATGTATTGTAATTTCCTTGTAAAGTCGCACCTCACAGCAGTGTCTATAGTTATTGCATGGCATTGTTACTGTTCTTGCTCTGATAGGAACTGTTGTATATTTGATAGCTACAATATCTAAAGTGGATTTGTTCTTGACCTGTACTGCCTTAGATGAATAATGTGCCTTGTCTACTTCTTCTAGCTAATCCCTCTCCACTCCTGCTATTCCCCCAACCTTTCCTACTAATCTCTATCTCCATCTAGTTTCTAACTAACCCCCCTCTTTTCCTTCCTGTCCTCCTGACTTACCGCAACCTCATCCATTTCTGTCTGCCCCCCTTTTTTATTCTTTATCTTCCCCCTACCTGCCCCTCTCTGCTCTTCTCAAGTTCTGCATACTTCTCCTCTGCATCTTTATCCCTCATATACTCACATCTGCCCTTCTTTCCTCTCTCTTTTCTAGGTTGGAAGCCTGACCTGTTCACTATTGGCAAAGCAAGCTACTACCCCCTATCTCCCACTGGAAAAAAGACCTACTTGAAAAGTTACAAGACTCAACTCTATATTCTTCCATCTTAGTGAAGTATGTGTAGTAGATACATATTCAAAGCTGTATTTATTTTTGATGTTTGCAAGGCCACCTGCACACCCCTGAACTAGACCTCTGCCTCCCCCCACCCCAGACACTCCAGTGGCCTAACTTGCCTCTCCCACTGTTTTCACCACTTAATTATTCTCCTCACTGACCTAACTTATCAACTCTCTACGTAGTGTTTAACTGTTTTCCTCTTGCTATCCCTTCCATCTTCATCCCCCAACCCTCCCAACTCCCAGTCTGCCTCCTCTGTCCTGCACACTTAATCTCACCCTTTAAACCTGCCCTGCTGTACTTTGCTAGCCTGCTCTCTCACTTTACCCTCATACTCTCCTCTTTAGAACTTTAAGACATCTTACCCAGCCCTTTCTGCTGCACCACACATTGTTTTCCTAATATCTGGCTACCTGCTGTATCCAGGCCCAACCCGCTCCATTCACTCTTGCTAAGCACTGGCTCACTCTGCTCCCCTACCCTACTCCAATTCCCACCCACCCTTACATCAATTTCCTTTATAGCTGACCACCACAGCCCCACCTCCTCCCACTATCACTTCCTGCTCTCTTTCTCCAATCAAAAGACACTCCTCCCACCTAAACCCCTCCTCATCCAACAAACTAGCATCACCCCACTTCCTACTCTTTCTTCAATCAAAACACACTCCTCCCACCTAACCCGTCCTCATCTTACAAACTAGCACCACCCCACCCCTCCTATACTTACATTCTCCTATAACCCTAATCTTTCATTAGCTCTCCCTCCTTCCTCCTCCCCTATCCTGAACACTTACTTTATCACTTCCAGTTGCATTACATCTGGCACACACTCCCCTCTTTACTCCATCTCTGTAACCCTATTCCTTCTACTCACACCTCACTACTCTCCACACCATCATGACCTTTTCTTCCCTCTCCTCCTCTCCTCCTACCCATATTATTATCCTTCCTTCTACTGCTCACTTTTCATCTTAGTTCTTTCCACACTCATCTTACCCTCCATCCTAGCTCCCCAACTTCCTCTTACTACACAACTCACTCCAACACACACCACTCCTTCACTATATCACCTTCACTCTTTTCCTTATTTGATTTCAACTTACCCAAAATTAAACTACCTCCCACAACTCCCACAACCATGTAAAACTAAAATTAATCAACCCATACTCACTTGCATCCTATCTCTCTCATTCATTCAACACCCTCCTACTCTCTGGTGATATTCACCCTAAACCAGGCCCTCAAGCCAAGCATACTTCTCCTTCCTATTACCACACAAGCTCTCCTGAACACTGCCAACTCTCCTCCAAAGCATCTCTCTTTCTTCTCTAGCAACATCCACAGTATCCTTAACAAAATTACAGAATTTCACTCGTGGATAACTCAATACTCTCCCAACATAGTCACTCTCTCAGAGACCTAGCTTAAACCACACAACTCTGACAAAGAATTCCTCATCCCAGGATACAACATTCTCTGCCTAGATGGAACCAATAAGAAAGGAGGTGGTGTTGCTATTCTGTATTCCAACCATCTAACCCTAACCCCCCCACCCAATCCACCTCCCTCCTTCTTCCCTGCCAAGCTTCTACTTTAAACCCAATCCCCACAAGACCATAACAGTGGTTGCCATCTGCATACTACCTGGTGACAACATACCCATACTAGAACAGGTTCTAAACTGGTTATCTGACCACATCCGCAATGAAACCATTATACTGGGTGACGTTAATATCAATTGGCTTACCCTTACCAGTAACTCCCCTTCCACCAGTATAAACCTATATGGTTTCACCCAGCTCATCTCCTCTCCCACATTCCTTAACAAATCCACCAACTCTAGCTCCATCATTGACTGGATCCTTGTTACCAATCCCAACCTCTAGCCTCACGCTGAAACACTACCTGATTCTATCAGTGATCACTGCCCCATACAAATCTCTCCCCACATCCTCAAACCCCATAAATACAAAGAATCCTGAAAATTATCCACTTTTAACCCTGACACATTTAATCACACACTTTCTCAAATAAACTGTACCTCCCTCTTGACATTCCCCTTGATGATGCTATCTCATTCTTAACTCCACTTTTCCAACATACTCAACTCCCTTGCCCTTCCACGTACTGTCAGAGCCAAATCCCACAACTCCCCCTGGCTAACATACACAACCCATACTCTCATACAAAAAAGAGCCTCCGCATGGAAACTCTGGTCCAAGACTAAATCTCCATACCACTTCCAAACATACAGGGAACTCCGAAATCTCACCAAAAAACAAATTAATCAAAACAAAAAGAATTTCTATCACCAGCCTCAGTCCTCACAATCCAGTAACCCTAAAAAATTCTGGAGCACTATCAACCAAATTCTCCACCCAGGTAATCCATCAACACCCAACCCCTGCCCCAATAACTCACCCCTCGAAACTGCCTCCTCCTTTAACTCCTATTTCATCAACACAATAAGTCAACTAATGCAGAATTCTCCCCACCCCACCCCACCCCCACACATTGCAACACTTCAAGATAACTCCCCTCTCTCTCTAAAAACAGTCCCTATCAGCTACATTAAAAAACTCCTCCTCAAGCTTAAACCCTGCTCCCCATCAGCAGACAACCTACTAACCCTCTTCCTAAAACACGCTGCACCATCCATTACATACCCAATTTCCATACTAATTAACCACTCTATCACAAAATCAACTGTTCCAACTCTTTGGAAAAAATTCTATACAATTCCTATACACAAAGATGGCAATTCCTTAGAACTCTCAAACTTCCGACCAATTGCTATACTTTTTCCCCTTTCCAAAGTCCTAGAACACTGTGTACACAAACAACTCATAGCCCGCCTCCTACAAAACAACCTGATCACCCCTACCCAACTTGGCTTTGATCCACACTACAACACCTCCACTGGTCTCATTTCCTTCACCAATACCATCTCCCTAACCAGAAACAACAACAAACTCATTTTTGTCTATTCTTAGATCTGTCCAAAGCCTTTGATACTGTCTCTCATCCAATCCTTCTCTCAAAACTCTCTCAACTTAACCTTTTCCCCAACAACTATTCCTTGGTTTAGCAGCTACCTCTCAGACTGGCACCAATCTGTCAAATGGCTCTCTGCTCTCTCTCTCTCTCCCTTTCTCCCTATTAAAACAGGTGTCCCACAGGGCTCCATCCTTGGACCCCTCCTTTTTAGCATCTTTACCAATGAACTACACAACTCCTGTCCCCAATCATCCCTCATACAGTACGCAGATGACTTTACCATTATATCTATAGCTGATAACCCAACTGAACTACTAACCCTCACACAAACATCATTTAACCTCACCAAAACTTGGCTAACTCAATACCATCTCATACTTAACCCCAAAAATCAAAACTGTTACTCTTTCTCGAAAATCCCATTCCTCACTTAAATTCTCCTTCGCCATCTCTTCACTCAACAACACCACAATAGCTCCAGAAACCCATACCAAGCTCCACAGAGTAATCATAGATGACCAGCTGAAATTTGACCTTCACATTCACCACAGTATTAAGAAAACCCATCAAAAGCTTGGTCTTCTTTATAGAAATAAAAATGTTCTCACTCCTGAAACTAGAATAACTCTAGCCAATGCCTACCTCCTCCCCAACCTCTTCTATAGTGCACAAATCTATACTAACCTCCAGTCTACACTTCTCTCCAAACTTGAATCTACCTACAACAAAGTGGCTAGATTTGCTGCAAACTTACCACCCAAATGTCACCACTGTCTGGCCCTCGAGTTGAGTTTCCAAACCAACTCAAACTTACCCAATGACTCATTATCCACTCCATTCTTAATAAATCATCCTCCTGTCCAATCCAAGTCTCTCTTCACTAGTCTCCCTCTACACTCCCACTCGACCACTTAGGAGCTCAGATCAACATCTGCTACAAATTTACAAACCTAACTAATGTGAAGGACAGAACTTATACAGCTACTCTCCAGCCATCCTCTGGAACAAGCTTCCCTTGACTCTAAGATGCCTACCCCAGACCCACACTTTCAAGATCTCTCTTAAACACTACCTTACCTACCTCACAACTTGCCCCTGTAACCTCCCCCTTGAAACTAGTATACATCTTGGTCTCTTCACACCTCTCTCACCCTCCCTTCATCATCCTACTATCCATCTCATCCTCCCTCCCTACTACCTATCAACCCCCCTCTTCCCCACACGCCTCCTTCCTCCCACCCTCTACCTTTATACCTCAAGGCCTGCTCTCTCCTACCTACTTCTTGTCAGTAAGTACATAACCTTTCCCAACTCTTTGCAGGCTATCTATTTCATAGTAGGACTCTCACAATTGCTAATCCATAAACCTATCAACTCATAATCACCCCTCTACCATAACTGCTGCAAACTCCCCCCAATCCCACTGCTCCTACCCCCTACTTATCCTACTTATATCACCCTCAACTACCCTCCATCTGCTCTGACTCCATTACAACACTAAGCTGCTATCTAACCGTATCTGTGTTAAACTCTCACTTGCCTTCCTTATTTAAATGCAATTAACAATCATTACTCTATGTGTGCATTTAGTACAATTTGTGTTCCACTATTTTTGCATTCTTCTACTGTGTATTGTGTAAATAGCAGAATTTTTAATCTACTATTTTTGTATTCTTCTACTGTACATTGGAACTTTTCTTCCCGGCCTTCCGCTGAAAAAGGGCTCTGTCCCAGTCGGACTAGCCCGGTCAACAAATGTCAAATAAATAAATAAATAAATTTCAGCTCCCAGATTACACATGTAAATTCTTTACTTCGAGCCTAGCATATTTATTTTTTATTTGTTATTTATTTATCTGACTTTGTTTACTTGGAAAGTCAGTTAGGCCAAAGCCCCTTTTCAGCAGAGGCCTGGGGAGAAAAGCTCCACATTATGTGCATTTCAATAATCTTATCAATAAAACTATGAAGAAGCACTCAGTACTATATAACGTAACAGGTGATTGTGATGCTGCAAACACTATATTGTATTTACAGCATATTGAAATCAGACACATCTATAGAACATAGTATATAATGTGCTATGAAATACAGATTTATGCATTAAGTATTAATGTATCAGTCACCATAAGAGTTTTAAATGATCCGTTGGGATATACATATCGATGTCTGACCAAAGTGTAAGAACTGTCACCCTAATCATGTGCAACAATCGTGATCCCAAACTGTCTAGAAAGCCTTGTCAATATAAAATGAGCCACATATGCTTTTGGTAACATATAAAACACAAATGGAAAAACAAGAAATTAGCCAATTTCAATAACGTGACTGGTATTAACACTAGAAAATGCGTAGCTTTAACCTGAATAATGTGCAAGCAGTACAGGGGACAGTGCCTATCAGTTTAAACAATCCAACAACAGATTCACTCCATGGGCATGTCTCTAAACGTTCTTCAAGGTTTTTACCTCCCCTAAAGGTAATGTACAGATGGGTGGACAACATATTAAATAACCTTTGGTCTAGGCATAAAACATGCATGTTTGCCTTGAAGCTGGGTTAATAAAATAATATTGCTACCATGTATACCAATGGATCTGCTTTTAAATGTATGGAAATCTACCAGGGCTTTGAAAAGCATCAATCCAGATCTAGATCTGGTTTGTGAACAACGTTTGGCTGAAATCAGGATACATTTATTACTGAAACAGACATAACAGCTTAAGAAAGAAAGAAATTTAAGAAAGACAGAAAATTTAACACAGCAACAAATCAGGACCTAGATATATTTTACATGAGGCAGTAAAGGGGATAAGTAATGTCAACTACCTACAGGAAAAGAATACTGTTAGCATTTAATTTCTATAATAACTTTGCTGCTCAAATTTTTGGCATGTTACATCTAAAAATTGTAATCCATAAACAACCAAAACCACAATGTATCTTGTGCCAAAAACTCTATAAATATCTCCAGAAATATTCTGTCACACATCCATATTAACCAGCAATCATTCAGATATGTGCACCATAAGCCCAATTAAGAAAAGCAACAAAGTTATAAATATTTTTTTTTATTCAAAAAATGAATTAGTTATTCAATTAAGTACTTAGTTGAGATGTAGAGGAATGCATTACATAAGGAAAAGCAAATTCACATTTCTGTACCCTTACCTTGCAAGACAACATTTTTTATCAAAGAGAAAATGTTCTTACCTAAACCAAGAACAGGAAGGTAGGAAAGAGACATGCAATATTTTATAACAGAGTGGCAAATGAGCCAAAATAAATAAATAAATAAATAAAAATAGAGTGGCAGATAAGCCAAACAGTTGATTTCCTTATAAACCGCCACTATGAGGTAAAGGCACATAGGGACTCACATCAAGTGAGGTCACCAACAGTTTCCATCTACACCTTATCTATACAGTTCAGAAGCTGTATAATGTCATGTGAGTGGTAGACATGGCATATGTTATGTAATAAAAGGGTAAAGCAAAGGTTTAAAAGTCTGATAAATAGGCTCTCATCCACAAATCATAGGCCAAATGGGTGGAGAGGAAATTCATTTAAGATTATTATACAACCTATAGAAATTATATCGATTGGGTTGTTCCACTAGTAATTATTTGGTAAGAAACCCAGAAATGTTATTTATTTATTTATTTGACATTTGTTAACCGGGATAGTCTGACTAGGTCAAAAGACTCATTTTCAGCGGAGGCCCTGGGAGAAAAGCTCCAAAATTTTAGAAAATTACAAGACTTTCAAGCAAAGTACAATATATGTGTATATAGTGAGAACATTGCTAGTTTAACTGTGATAACACTTTAAACAAAGACTTATAAGCAAAATTAGCAGACATAAATATACAGTGAATACATTACATGTTTTTCTTGATAACACTTTACACAAAATTGTAAATATGACAAGACTTTTAACATGTTACAGTGTCACTGCCACAGTGATAGGATATTTGCACAATACCATTCTTCATGTTTGAATTGGGAGCATACCTGTGCTGTTTATATTAGTTCATAAGGAGGTAGAAAGATAGGAGTAGTATATGGTACATTTTTCCAGTCTCAACAATGCTTACTGGTAGTGGGCATGTTAACGTAATTGAAGGAGGTATAGGAGGGCAGATTGTGTATTAGCCTGGGGTTATGCATGTGCATAACCATGATTTATGTAGGTGTTCTTTTAGGAAGGCTTTAAAGAGAGGTAGGCTAGGAGGTTGCCTAATATTATGAGGGAGGGTGTTTCAAGATTTAGCAATAGAGTGTGAGTATAGAGATTTTCCTGGGTTTTAGAAGGTTTGTAGATTTCAAGGAGGTTTTTATCTTCAGATTTGAGGGGTATGTTTAGTTTGTAATGTAGTATTGGGTCTTCTAGAGTTGGACAGGTAGTGGGCCTATAAAATAGGTTGTGTGTTGGACTTAGGTGTCTATATGAAAGTTGTTGTGTTTATTATAACCAGTTTAATTATTTGCGTGATGTACAGTGATGTGTACGGTAGTGTATGGTAGTTAGAGTTGGTTGCGAACTTTGCAACTTTGTTGTAGCATTGCTCTAATTTAGTTTCGGTTAAGTTCTGCAGATTGGTTAGTATACAGGAACTGTAAAGAAGTGATGGGAACAGGAAGATTTTAGCCAGGGTAGTTTTGTTTGTAGTGGTAAGGAACTGTCTGTTTCTGTAGAGTATACCTAGTTTTTTATGTTTTGTTTTTATATTTTGTTGAATATGAGGGTCAAAGTTGAGTTTATCATCAATTACAACACCAAGTAGTTTAGTTTCTTGAACGATGTCTAAGATGATATTGTCGGCTGCATAAATATTTAGTTAGCCTGGGTTGAGGGTGGCATGTTTGAGGTAGAATATCATAAGTTTGTTTTTTGGGGGGGATTTAGAAAGAGTTGGGACTCAGTAAGCCATGATTCAATTGCTGAGAATGATTGTTGGGTTTTAATTAGCAGTTCAGGGGGGTATGGGAGGTGCAGATTAAGGGTGAGTCATCTCCATACTGCATTAATGTCCCTGGGGAAGAGGAGGTGTAGAGGTTATTGGTGAACATATTGAATAGTAAGAGACCTAAGATATAGCCTTGGGGTACTCCTGTGAGGTTTGGTAGGAAAGGGGAGACTTGGTTTGACCATTTAACTGCTTGTTTCCTATCATGGAGGTAACTTTGGAACCACTGGAGTGTGGAGGTGGAACAACCTAGGTTGGATAGTCTGTTAAGTAGTAAAGTGTTTGAATGCTTTTCAGAGGTCTATGAATATTGCTGCTACTAGGTGACCTTTGTCTCTGGCTTTGTTAATGGTGTTTGTAAAGGGTAGTAGTGCTGTGGATGCGCTGTGATTTGGCTGGAAGCCATGTTGAGTTTGAGAGAGCAGGTTATTTTGGAGTAGATATTTCATGATCTGTGGGTGAATACACCTTCCCATTACTTTGGATGGGGGATAGTACTGATATAGGGCAGAAATTTGAGATTTCCGTGGATTGTCTTCCTTTATGAATTGATGTTATGTGAGATAGTTTCCATATTGTAGAGAGACTGTGGCTTCAGAGTGTGACCTGTTTATTAGGATGCTGACTGCATATGCAATTGAGTCAGCGGCGAGTTTTAGGTATTGGGGTGAGAGACTGTTTGCTGATGTGGAGAAGGGTTTGAGCTTGAGTAGTAGTTTTTTTGTTTGAGAGGTGGGTATGGGATGGAAAGTGAAAGTATTCTTGGATCTATTTTGTTGGTTAGTGGTATGGTCATGGGATTGATTTTTTATGGGGGGGGGGGGTGTTAAGGAATTGTTGTTGCTGTGTAGGTTTAGTTGTGAGTTACCCGAGTTTGAAGAAGTGAGTAGGTCTGCTATGGATTTTATGAAATGTTGTTAAATTCTTCAGCAATTTGTGCTGGGGAGGCAGTGGGTGAGAGGGAGTGACCTTTGTCTGAGCCTGGGTTGAGGAGGGTAGTTACAGATTGTCAAAATGTTGTGTTGAAGCTGGAGATTGGAGTACTATGATTCTTTAAATTTTTTGACTATTTTGGTTACTCTATTGCATAATGTTTTATAAGCTTGGAGATTTTGTTGGGTTCTGTTTTGTTTCCAACTGTCCCATGCTATGTCTCTTTGCTTCATGAGGTCAATGCAGTTGGCTGTTAACCATGTTTTTTTTTTTTTTTTCTTTACTCCCTTTGTTTATACAGGAGCCATACTATCAATTATTTTTTAAAAAAAGTAGTACTGAAGTATTGAACAGAATCATTTAGTGGAAGTAATTTTAGGGGTGACCAGTTTATTCCATTTAGTAGGTTGTTGAGTGTTTCCTGATTGAGTCTAGTAGTATTTCTAACTCTTTTTATAGGTTCATAGGTAGGTACTAGGCTATCGGCCCTAGGGCCCATACAAGCCTAGCCAAAAAATGTACCCTGGCTTTCGCCACCCAAGAAAATTATTTTCCTGTGCCCCTGTTGAGCAGAGTCACAGAAGTGATCCCCGGGGTGAATTTCCCATTTCCCATTCAATCATCAAGATTTTTCTTGAAGAGTGCTAATGAGGAGCTCTGTTTGACATAGATAGGTAGTCTGTTCCAGAGTATGGGAAGTCTCTGGGACAGGAATCTATCCCTCCAGCATGTTCTGTTTATTGTGGTGACAAGGTTTAGGTCCCTAGAGCATGTAGCTCGGAGGGATTGGGATTTCTTTAAGTGGAGCATATCCAACAGCTCTGGGTTTGACATAGCTTTGTATGTTAGGCAGAGATCACCCCTGAGTAGGCGATATGCGATGGAGTAAAGCTGTAGTTTTTTGAGACGGTCTGCATAGGGCATCTGTTTGAGGCCAGTAATCCTCTTTCTGAGGTATTTCTGTGGTCTTTCCAGTTGTTGTAGATGTCTTGTGAGGTGCATACCAAAAGGGGCATTGTACTCTATAATGGGTCTAATGAGTGATGAGTAGAGGGGAACAATGACCTCTTTTTTTCTGGATGAGAATCCTTTTGTGATGGGATGAGCCACGTAGAAGGATTTCCTGACCACTGTGGCAATGTGATTATCAAAGGAGAGACTACTGTCCACCTGTGTCCCAAGGTCTCTTATCACATTTTTGGCATTAAGTAGACTACCAGCTATGTGGTAGTTCATGGGTACAGAGTTTTTACCAAAGGGGATGACAATACACTTTTTGACATTGAGCTTCAGGCCATGGCTTTGACACCAGGTATCTGTCTCAGTGAGGCCCTTTTGTAGTTTGTCCACATCATTAGGAGTTTCGATTATGGCTCCTAGTTTGCAGTCATCTGCAAACTTTGTTAGCCAAAGACCTTCCGTGTTGGCCTGCACCTCAGAGAAGTAGATACCAAACAGGATAGGATCCAGGACTGAACCCTGTGGTACACCACTTGTCACTGATCTGATGTCAGATTTGGAATCCGCTACTTTCACAGTGTGGGTTCTGTCCGTTAGCCAGTTGGCAACCCATCTTGTGACATAGGGATTTATACCTAGTTTAGTGAACTTATCTATAATTCCAGAGTGGGGGATGGTGTTGAAAGCCTTGGCGAGATCTAGATAAGCTGTGTGAACATTTTTACCCTCATCTATGGCTTTGGTGACTGCTTCAAAGAAGTCAATCAGGTTTAGGAGACATGATCTGCCTTTTACAAATCCAAACTAGGTAGGGTCCAGAGTTTGGAGATTACCAATGTCTTTGTTTATGAGTTCCACGATAATACATTCCATGGCCTTGCAGACCAGACTCGTCAGGCTAATGGGGCGGTAGTTCCAGGGGTTCGTCGTGGCTCCCCCTTTGTGGAGTGGGATAACCATTGCGGTGTGCCATTCAGTGGGTACAAAGCCTGAGGTGAGGCTATGATTGAACATGGTACTTAGGTAGGGTGCCAGTTCATTCTGTAGTTCATGTAGAACGCAGCCTGGGATATTGTCAGGTCCCATGGATGCTGTGTTCTTGGCTTTGGAGAGTGTGTTTTTTACCTGTGCAGCTTTGATTATAGAAACTTTGCATTCTTCCGGTATAGAGATGGGCCCTCTAGGGGGTGAGAGGGGGGTAAAGTTAGCACTGAACCTATCTGCTAGGATGTTGGCAATATCAGTTGGTTCTGTATATTTAGTGCCATTGTGCTGTAACTCAGAGCAGATCTGAGTGTTCCCATTTAGATTCTTGACATAGCTATACAATGCTTTGTGGTTGTCTTTAGAGTCAGTGGCAATTTTGTTTTCGTAACTAGCTTTGGAGGATTTTATGAGGGATCTCATCTTCTTACTGAGGTTGACCAGGGAGTTCCTCCAGTCGTGGGATTTTACTCTTTTTTGCAACAGTTTCTTTCTTCTGTTGTAGAGTTTGTTTATTGGCAGAGGACCACCGGAATGGCTTCCTTTTTTTGGAGGATAATATCTTGGTCCTATTAGGGATAGCATGATCCATGCACTCGTGTAAGTGCTTATAAAGTGCATTTGTGTAGGATTCGGCAGTCATACCTCTATTGTCCGTCTGCATGGGTGTCATGAAGTTTGCCACTTCTGTCTTAAGAAGTGTGAAGTTGGCTTTGGAGAAGTTTCTTACGATGGTTTCCCTAATTGGGGGTGGGGGTGGAATGTGGATGTCTAGGCTGATTAGCTTGTGGTCGGATCTGACCAACGAGGAATTGACCTCTGGTGTGGAACACCGGTTTCCCATGTTGGTAATGACCAGGTCTAGGATATTGCTGCCCCTGGTGGGGGTGTGAATAAGTTGATCCAAGGCATTGGAAATTATGAATTCTAGAAATCGTTGAGCAAAAGAGTTGGTACATGAGTAGTTTTCCCAGTTAATGGTGGGGTAGTTGAAATCGCCCATTATTAGGGTGTTGGGTTGTACCCTAATACTTTCCAGTGTATCAAAAAATGAGGAGTGTGAATCCTGAGGCATGGTGGGGGGTCTGTAGCAAGCTATAATTTGGATTGCGGTCTTGCCCAGAGTTAGTTGCACTTGGATAATCTCGGATGCATTATGCTGTGCAACTAGCCTGGAGGTGTGGATATCCTTAATGAATATGGACACACCTCCACCTTTAGTGCTTATTTCTGGGTTAGGTGGCCGAAAGGTGTGATATGAATTGAAGCCTAGTAATGCAGGGGTGCTCTCGGGAGCTTTGAAACCAGGTCTCTGTCACTGTACAGATGTCAATGTTCTCCATTTTAAGGAGTGCCTCAAGTGAGTGCATTTTGAGGTTTAGACTTCTAGCATTGAGTAGCATTACCCTCAGATTTTGCTTGCTTGTACCTGTTACGGTGGTGAATTTGTCATTTGAACCTTGCCTAAAAAAGGCACTATAGGGGTGGCAAGAGCCTTAGCCAGTATCCGGAATCCTAAGGGTGACAGGTGCAGGCCATCTCTGGCAAAGCATCATGGACTGTCGATCATGTCGTCCCAGGCAGACAAATACTGGATCCCCTTAGAATGACACCAGAAGCTTAGCCAATTGTTGAAGTCAATCATTATGTCTTTGTACTGTGGTATCATTCTGGGTGATGGCAGGATGCTACTCACAGTTAGGGTCATACCTGCCTGGGATACAAGATCGAGAGCTCCTCCATGTCTCTTTTCATGTAGTCCAGGGAGGTGCAGTAACTTTCTCCTTGTTTAGTCTAGTGAGTGGAACATCAGTGTGTCTGACTATAGAGTCACCTATGACTAGAGTGTTGGGTACGTTGTTATGCCTTATGGGCTGTGGTTGAGTGGCACACTGAGTTTGTGGCCTATGTGTCATTTGGGTTGTGTTGGGGGGTGAAGTTTGCTTGTGTTTGTGCTTTGGATGTCCCTGATGCTTGGGCAGGTTTTTATTGAGAGCCTCCATGAATGTAGGTGTGTGTTTTGTGTTTCTATGTGTGTGTTTTGGTGGTGTAAGTTTTGAGGGACTATGTGATGAGTGTGGTGTGGTGCCAGTGTTTACCTTCTCCTCTTGACTGTCTAGTCCAGTCTTGGGTGAAGAGATCTTTGCTTCCAGTTTGGCTATATAAGTGCATCTCTCACAGGTTGTAGTGTTGGGTGGTAGGAGGAGAGGGTTGTCTGTGTACATAAGGCAACTGCTGCATTGCCCCAAGATGCCCAGATTCATCAGGTAGACAGGAGAAATCACTGGGAGCTGACCCTTAGACATGCCTGGATAAGTGCTTATTTATTAAGCTTCTTTTGGGAGGTGAGTGGCTGCTCTGATGGCAAAGTGTACCTGAAGAGGAGAAAATGGTTGGGTGAGATACAAGGATCCAATCAAGAGTAGAGTGGTTAGTGAAGTCTTTGTTGTACTTTGTACATTAAGTGATTAGTTTTCTAAACCCACAGAGGTTTATATTTGTGCAAGACATAATGACATATAATATATATAATAGGTATCTACCATATATGCAGTTAAACAGCAACTCTGCTTGCACCCCCACCCTGTAAATTACCCACAGATTGGCCTGCGTTAGATTCATACATTCATAAGTATTGGGTGATCATTCCTGATGGCACATTTTAAGCATAGCCATACTTCCCATTTGCTACCCAAATGTGTTAATCCACAGGTGTTAAACTATTCTTATTATAGCTATACTTAAATAATTCTCAATTGTAGCAGATTATTTTGTTTGGGGTTTCCCTTCAGTATATTAGGAAGTCTCCACTGTAAAGCAAAACATTTAAGTACTGACTCTGCCAGTTAGGAGGATAGGGGTCAGCCTTGGGGTAAATTTCCCATCCACTGGTCCAAATTACACTTAAAAAGGTGATGGAGGAGTGTTGTATGTATATGGAGAATCTTAAGTTACATTTTTATTTAATTACAAGAAAGTATAAGGTTATGTACTATAGTTATGACTTTGATAACTTTTAAACTACACTTGTTATATTTCTGATGTGAGTGCTAACAAATATACTTGTATATGATTGCTAGCAAAAAAGACATGACCCATAGCTGTCTGCGTGGGAGAAGTACAACAGGTAAAATATGCTTCCTATCTGCTTCACAAATAATATGATCTATTCCATCCTGAAGGGAACTGTAGAAAATATTTATTGGCTTGCTTGGTTCTTCATGACCAAGGAGGAATTCCAAGACCAGCCATTCTGTAACTAAATCTGGATTCTTTTCTGTATATTCTTTTAATGAAATGTAGGACAATGCTGACTTAATATGATCAGTAATTAAGACAGCCTCACATTATATTCTAGCTGAGCAGCACCCCACACAAGCAAATCACCTTTGATACTCACAGCACTAGACCATTAATTATTTTAGCTACAGCTCTCTGAAATAACTGATGCTATGAATATACTGAATGGTTACCACAGGAATCTGAGATTGCCCTAGGGTGTATTAAAAGTACACAATATTTACCTATATTCAACATTTTAATTAGCCTGAAGTCTTATTTTGCATGCAAAACTGAAAAAATATTTAGCATTCAGAATGTCTAAAACTACTCCCTCAGTAGAAGGTTCTGGGTAGTGTTCAATTTAAATCTATCTATTAAAATCTTAAGGATTAGTGCATGCCCTTATTTTGTCTATCTTCAACTAATCACCACGCCATTCACCATTTATTCATATCAACTTACTAAACAATTTACACCAAGTGACACCATTCATTTTAGTTCCTGATCAGCCTTTTTACTTATCTCAGTGAGTAATCTCCTGGGTGCATTATCATTGCGGCTGCTTTGGGAGAAAATGTAATATGATATTCACCTGGTAAACAGTCCAAGCCATCAAACAAATAAGCATACTTCTGTAAAATGTTATCACAGTCTGCCCCCAGCTTTTCTGGATGATCTGTTCTTGTTTACTTTGTACCTGTTTCTCTGAAAAGAAAATGTCCTTATAACAGTATTCTTGTAACTTCTTCGGCAAGCATTATTTTTTTCTCTGAAATCCTTTAAGCTGCCTCTTACAACATTCTTATTACAAACATTCTTGCTGGCAGCCATATTGTCATACTGCTTGACTTAGAAACATTAGATAATTCAAGGCTGAACATCTAACTTCCCTCATGTCTATTCTCACAATCCAGACAGTCTAAAATATTTATCGGATTAACTATATTTTCCAGATATACCAGATGGAATGTAATTTTGTGCTGTATGTATCTGTATTCAGAAATAAAGATAATGCAATATATTGTTTGCAGCATATGTCTTGATTTAGTCAGAAGATTACATCTAGAAGTACATACACTACCAGAAATATTCAGTGACTTAAAAAATGATTCTAGTATAATGATACATTATACTCAAGCATGCAATATACTTTTGCCTTGAAAAGTTTTTTTTTCTAACCAGAATGCTTTTTTGTTCTTAGCATGCCTATATTATGCACTTCTACCACAGAAACTAAAATTTCAACTTTTCTCTGACCATTAGATTTGACAGAATGCAAATCTTCTGAATTAACTTTATTTCTTCACTTGTGTATTTTTGTGTAATGACTGAAACCTCCACAGAGCTAAAACTATGGTTATAAGCTTTCAATGTTTTTTTTTTTTGCAAAATCAACCTTAAGTCAGGGTGCCATGATAATTCATAATGCCACATACAATTCTATTTATCAGTATATTATGCAAGCCATCAAGTCCATAGACTCTCAGCCTAGTTTGAACTAATTTACAAAACCACCTATGGTTTATTGAGCACTTTGATTAAAAAAAATAGATGTCTTAGATATGGGAGATGTTTCGTTGGTTTGCAATCTATTGAAAAGTGTTCTCTTTCCAGTTCAGGAAGGTGTTCTGAAGAGAAGTAATTTATTTATTTATTGATTGATTGACATTTGTTTACCAGGAAAGTCCACTGGGCCAAATGAACCCATTTTCAGTGGAGGCCCGGATAGAAAAGCTCTGGTAGACAATGACCATACTGGTGCATAACATTAAAAATATTCAGAATATGTGGTAAATACAAGTAAATACATAACGTTCAAAACATTCCAAATAGAGAGTAAATGCAAGCAATGTTAGCAAAGAGAGATGAAATTTAGCAAGACAATAGCATAGAAAGGATACACCTATGTAATATATACACATATCAATGTAAGTACATGTTCTAACATAAGTAACTTGTAGTTATGTAGTTTTATGATAAGCAGTTGCTTACAGATATTTATAATAAATAAGATCAGGATACACAGCCAGCAAGGATGGTGCAAGAAGAGTGGAACTGGTTTATTGACAGATGGTAAACAGTAATAGTTGGAAAGCCAGTATTAGTGGAATCATAAGGTCACTATGATGAGAGGTATGAGGATCAGATTATAGATGAGTGGGACTTGGAGTATCTGAAATGCCAAAGAGTGGAGAGGTGTTGGTGCAATAATTTTTTGAAGGATGAGGTATGGCTTGTGGTTCTGACAGCTATTGGGAGAGAGTTCCATAGTTTGGCAACAGAAAAGGAATAAAGCATGTTACCTACTGTGAGTTTTGGTTTGTGCACTTGCAGAAGAAATTGTTTTTGGATCTGGGTTGCCTATTTGGGTGGTAGTGGGATAAAATGGATGAAAGGGCTGGACAATCTGAGGGTTTGTAAATAATTTTATGTGCTGTGGTTAACTGTAAATAGTTTACATAGTTTGGGAGTTCAAGCCAGTTGAGCTCTTTTAAGGAGATGGAGTGGTGTGAAGAGTGTTTACTGTTGGTTGCAAACTTGGCCACCTTGTTATAGGAAAACTCAAGCTTGTTTTTTAAGGAGGGTGGGATGTTGGTAAGGAGAGGAGCTCCATAGAGGAGTGATGGAAGGAGAAAGGTTGTGGCGACAGTATGCATGGCAGAGCTGTTGAGACAGTGTTTCTGCCTGTAAAGGGTGCCTAGTTTTTCGTTTGTTTTTTTAATAGTATTGTGGATGTGAAGGTCGAATGTCAGATTTTCATTGATAATAACACCTAGTAGATTAGTGTGGGTAACGACCTCTAAGATGGTATTATTTTGAGAAAGGATGATAAAGTTGTCTTATTGACAGAGAGTTTTTTCTTAGGGGTGAATATTACTAATTTGGTTTTATAGGGGTTTAGTGCTAGGTGATTAGTGGCCATCCACTTGTCAGTACCAGTAAAGGCATTCTGAGTTATTACCAGAAGTTCAGATGATGAATTGGTAGAGCAACTAATAGTTGAGTCATCTGCATATTGTACTACAGATGCATTATTAAGGGTGGAGGGAAAGTCATTTATAAAGAGGCTGAAGAGAAGTGGTCCTAAGACAGAACCTTCTGGAACACCAGTTGAAGAGTCAAGGAATGGGGAGAAAAAGTTAATCCATTTAGTAGATTGTTGCCTGCCTGTTAGAAAGTTAATGAACCAATTTAGAATTGAGGGAGAGATGCTTAGGATGGAGAGTTTACTGAGGAGTAATGGATGGGAGACTGTATTGAAAGCCTTTGAGAGGTCGAGGAAGTGTGAGGAAATGAATTTGCCATTGTTTCTGGCTTGACTGACTGTGTCCATAAAGGAAATAAATGCAGTAATAGTCCTACGATTTTGCTTGAACCCATGTTGAGTTGGGGAGAGGAGCTGGTATGTTAGTAGATGGTCTAGAAGTTGATGGTGGATACATTTTTCAAGGATTTTGGAGATGGGGGAGAGAATGGCTATGGGTCAGAAGTTGGAAACGTCAATAGTATTACTGCCTTTGTAGAGCGGAAGAATGTAAGCTTTCTTCCTGATAGTGGGGAGATAGGATTCTTAAAGGGATCTACTGATAAGTATGCAGATTGGATAGGCAATGGATCTATCTGACATTTGGAGGTATCCTGGGGGTAAGTTGTCGGGGGCACTGGGGCCAAGTTTCAATTTTAGGAGAAGTTTGGTTATAGTGGTGATAGATATAGGGGAGAAAGAGAAGAAGGGTAGGGAAGGGGTGGCTGTATCCTGAGGGGAGTGTGTTAGTGGAGAGAAGTTAGTGTTGGAGGTAGTTTGGGGAAAGGTGGTGGTAAGTGTGGCTATAGTTTCAATGAAATGTGAGTTAAAGAGAGTAGATATTTCACTGACGGTTTTCTCAGGGAATGAGCAAGGGTTGGTTCTGGTGCCAGGGTTGATTATAGATGAGATAAAGTTCCAAATTCCAGAATTTCTTTAGATTTTGTTTGTGATCTTTTGGAGGTTTAAGTAATATTGTCTTTGGTCAGATATGACTAGGCGCTTAGCTTGATTCCAAAGTTGTCAAAATTCTATGAGATCAGCGGGATTCTTGGACCTTTGCCATTTATTCCATAATTTTTCCCTTGCAGTCATGATTTGCTTAGTGGTTTTGGAGAGCCATATGGCATGCTTAGTTTTTACCATTTTATTCTTACAGGGGCTTATTTGTTTAAGGTATTTTAGAATGTGGAGCTGAAGAACTCAACAGCCTCATCAAGGGGCAGAAATTTTAGTATGTTGCAACTGATGCTGCTTAGGATATCATTAAAAGTTGGGGGATTAAAGTTGCTTAGGTTCTTACATTGTTTAAATTGATGTTGGGAAGGTACTGTGTTGGTTTTGTGAAGTATATAGGCTGGTAGGTGATCAGTAATGCTGGAAGGAGGTGTCTCTGATGCTAAAAAAATTATTTGGGTCTGACACTAGTATCCAGTCAAGAATTGAACCAGAGTCTTTTATTTTTGTTGGGTCAGGTTATATTTGTTATTAGCTGTGTAGAGTTGAGTAGGTTGATGTTAGATGATGGAAATTGCCCTGAGAAATCATTCTAGTTTGTGTTTACATCACCAAGGATGAATGTTTCATTATTTATGTTGTTAGATAGCCAGGACAGAATATCCTCTAAGATGGGAATGTTGTTGCCTGGGAGGATGTATAGGACTCTAATGCAAAGATATTTGGCTTTGATCAGTTTGAGGAAAGATATAAGTACTTCGGCTGTGGAGAATTGGGGAATAGGATTGCAGTACAGGACTAGGGTGAGGGTGCTGGGAAAGAGTATAGCAATGCCTCCTCCTTTTTTCCTGAGGTCTGTTTGATCGCA
Organism: Protopterus annectens; assembly: GCF_019279795.1. Lineage (NCBI taxonomy): Eukaryota > Metazoa > Chordata > Ceratodontiformes > Protopteridae > Protopterus > Protopterus annectens. The sequence goes on from NC_056743.1 coordinate 1,098,522,048, forward strand.
GGCAGGCATACCTTGGGGGGAGGAATTCTGAGTCCTTTATATGTGGTTTCAGCCAAGTTTCAGTAGCAGCTAAAATGTCTAGATTATTTTGGAATATCCAGGCATGGAAATCATGTATTTTGTTTCTGATACTTTGGAGATTTGTTGTAATGAAATTTAGTGATTTTTGTGGACTAGGAGGGCTAGTTACTAATGGGGTGTATCCTGGGTTAGGGTGGATATCTCCACCTAAGGATATAATAGATTGCTTGTATAGCTAGGTAAAAAGTGGGGATTGTCTTTTTGTGTCATTAGGGATGCCTATATGAATGGAGGGACTTTTATGGGAATGAGGAATTCTTATTTTGGTGAATAGGATTATGTGGAGGATATGCCTGAATAGCTAGGAAGACTTGAGAGTTGTATGACAGTTGTTAATGTGCATGTGTAAGGTATATAGGCTGAATGTGAGGTTGTCAGAATAAATAGGATGCATAATATAAGGGCAGGAAGGCATAATGGAGAGATAGGTATGCAAATGGATCGTATGCTGGGTAAAGTAGTGTACAGTTTGGATATGATGTACTTTGAGATCGTATTATCAGTGGTAGTAAACCAATAAGATGGAGGTTATGGGAGCAAGGTATATTGGCTATTCTAGTGGTCGGGTATTATTAGAAGAATGTGTTAAAGAGAGCATAAAATGATATTGGGTGATTAGGTGGGAGGGGCTTGAACGTTACTGGATGCTGTGGGAGGGTGGAGATACAAAGAGAACAAATTAAACTGAAGCGGGGTGGGTGGGAATGTGGGTAGGGTAGGGGAGCAGAGTGAACCCGAGCAAAGCAAGGGTAAATTGCAGCAGGTAGAGCTGGACTGGAGAAATATTAGCAAAAAACAATTATTGGTTACAAAATGGTTAAATAATACCTCTTCCTTTGTGTAACACAAAGCTGTACTATCTATAGTATGACTTTTATTTTTGTTTTTTGTTTGTATAGTAATTAGTAAGAATTTTTAAAAGAGCGGGGGCACCACAGCAAATGACCTGTCTTGGCGTGCGCATCATGGAGTTTTACAAGCGAAAGGGTACTTAATTAAAACATGTATATTTGAAGAAAAAGTTACATACAAGTTTTTAAATAGAGAAGACTAAGTTAGCAAAGTGGGATGGTTCTCTTGTTTCATGTCTGGTAGATGGCCGTACTGTGTATGAGTCACATGAGCAGCAGGACTAAAGAAAAGAGAAAAAAAGGAGAGAAGGGATAAGTTAAGTGAATGAAAGCTGTGAACAGGGATTCTAAAGTTAAAGCACAAACTACTTATAAAACACATTACAACCACAGTATTAGTGTGATTGGCACCATAATGAGAGCAACAAATTTGTAAAGCAGGCTTAACATCAATTAACAGGTACCATATGTAATATGGATTCAGGTGAAGCATCAGGAATGGCGTACAAGTAAATAGGCTTAAGCACAAGTTGCATCCATACTGTAGGCTTGACTGTAAAGGATTGAGGCCAAGATTCAATAACGCCTACACTAAGTGTACACTGTTCTGAGTGAATAGACAACATGGACATAACTCACTCCTTCTTCCTCTAATTTTAGTTTTCCTACGGATATTCTTGCAGCTTTAAATATTGACAGGGATTCATAAAGGTTACCACAGAGTGCAGGCTATATGTACACTTAGTGTAATATTTCTGAGTGACTAGAAAGCACAAAAAATGTGATAAGAATTGTATTGAATACATATTGTGTACACTCTGTGTACACTTAGTGTAGGCTTTATTGAATTTGGCCCTGAGACTTCCTTGTTACATGACATGCAGTCCATTATGGAGATGCCCATTAAAGAGACATAAGATTATATAGGCAACAGTCTTGTTTTAGATTCTTTCCTTTTTAAACTTCCAAACAAAAGACATTTTCTTTTCTTGCAAGCAGATTCATCAAAAGATATGCTGCTTGCAGCTTTAAGCCCCAATCTACTGTTGTGCCATTACATACAAACTATCATAAGCTGCTTTGTACAGACCACAACTGTTCAATCCTTATTTGAAAGTTATGTGATTAAATCCTTTCCTCCCTCCATCCTCAGGAGCATAACTCTCTATAGTGAATTATTTTCATGGACCGGAAACTATCTGTCACACAGAGTACAATGCCACTGTTTTACTCACTTACACTCTGTGGATTTCAAACCTCAGTGCACTTGCTTTTGTACATTCAAAGTGCATTCACTAAAAAAAAAAAACAAGCACTTTTTAAGTGTTTTTGCAGAGGGAAAGACCCCTGCACCCCCATTTGAGAGGCAAGACTCTCATACCCCCAAACTTAAATATACCAAATCCACAGTCACACCAACTTGAGCAACAAGGAAATCCCCCAAAAAGGGCATCACTGCAGGCACAATTTGCCAGCAGTGATTTCCTGTGGAGAAACTCCAATTTCATTGAGTTGAACCCCAGTCACTAAAGCTAGATAGTTCAGTTTTTGTCCACCAGTATGGGAATGCTTTACTCATGTAAGAGTCACTTAATATTCGTACCCATCCTCTCAACCTACCCCACCCAGACGCACACTCATCTCCATTTCCACCTATCTTTTTAGTCATAAAATACCCATGTCATACCTCTTACAAGATTTCCCAGTTACACTGTGCTGTCTATGTTTCAGCTTCTTTAGTATTTCATGTATTTCTATACACTGTTTTCACTGTTTGTCTATATATTCCTTTGTTTGCTACTCTGGCACAAGCTTCTGCTTTTGATTATTCTGTTTATGTTTTTATTGTCTGTTTCACCTCTTCTACTTTGCACCCAACTAATAATCAGAACAGGTCAGCTGATGCAGAGGTCGAAGGCTATTAGTTGTTGTTCTTATGGTAAAGAATTCGATTCCCTCAGTCCTCATTTGCCTAAAGTTTGAACAAAAATGGGCTATGTATACAGTAGGCCTACCTGGTTAACAAATGTGCATTATTCCTCATTACAATTTAACTACCCTGATTTTGCAGAATGTCCCTGATTTTACCTCATATTTTTGCCATGTTTCTTGCATTTTTTTTGTAAAGTACCTAGGATTGCATTCAGTCAATAATGCCAGACATTAGAGTTTTCAGTTTTTTTTTGTTTTCAGAAAATGTATATTGATGTCAAATGTGTTGTTCTATTAACTTTTAAAGTGAATCAGTGCAAAGTTTTAAAACTGTCCCTGATTTTAACCAATCGACCCCCTCCCTCCATTATTTTTGGCTTTGTCCAGAAATCTTGAACCAAAAATTTGAGATGTATATCATGTCCTCTGGAATCCTCTAGGATCAGTGCACTACCATAGTTTACAGTAACCCTCTTAATAAATTCAAATATGTGAGCCAAACTCTTTAACAAATTTACATAAAGAAGTAATTAAGTAAATAAGTAAATAAGATATGATGAATATGTTTGCATTATTTAGTCCATACATATGACACTTCCTTTCTCCTATATCTCCTTCTTCACAGAAAGTAAACGTAATGTCTTTTGGCTTCTCCTGTTAGGGGTCATCACAGCAGATCACTGGTCTGCAGATTGATTGGCAGTGGAGTTTTTATGGTGTCAAGTTGCCAGCCCAGTGCCCAACCTTCACAGAAGCCACACACACACCTACTGCATGTCTGTAAAACTCACTTTACTGCAGGGAGGACATGCAGACTCCAGACAGAAGGCACTCCAGCTGAGAATCAAACCACAGAATCTCTTGCTGTGAGATGACAACACTAAATCCTGCAGCACCGCGGCCTCCTCCTAATATAGATTTATTGCAATCACTGTTTAAACTATATAAGCAAAGGAGAATATGTTTTAAAAGTACATCCCTACCTTTCTCTTTCTTGCTGTGTTAGCTAGGACTTTTGTGTAGGAAGTAGGACATAAATGGCTCTGAATTATAATAGCCTTACAGTGCTATGAAAAAATCCTATATTCTGGACTAGAATTATGATATCCAACCCAGAAGGAGGTTTAGGTAAGCCAGATGTTGTACAGAAGTACAAGGTTCCCATGCTGCTGTGAATATGTGCATGTGCATGCACACACACACAAACACACACACACACACACACACACACACACACACACACACACTGCAGACTTTGGCTAATGCTTCAGGATTTACTTCATCGCAAAATTATTTTTGTATCACGAACATAATTTTTTAAAATATTTTATTGATATATTTATGTGGTTCAGAGATTTAATTTATATCATCCCCTTATTTATATACAATGGTAAGAAGAAACACACTGCAAAACTGGGATTCCCAGAGAATTCCACTGCTTCAAAACATTGCAAAGGGTGATGCTAACAGTGGCTCCATTGCTTTTCCTGCCTACTTCCAATCTGCCCACCTGCTTTTTGACAGTCACAGTTGTGGTGTGACGAGTAATGAAGCAGGCAGATTTAAGGCAGAAGCAGAAATCCACTTGACTCCCAGTCCCTTCTGCCTCAGCTCAGCCAACTGCAAAATAAGACCAAGGAATATCCCTAGTGGAAAAAGCATATCACATTTTGGTTTAGCTATCACAGGTAAATTGTGAAGGAAGGAATACACACATGTCCACATAAAAGAAATCTGCATTCAGATCAAATCCTTGCAGGACATCTGCTTAGACTGTTCTTTCAAGAACTGCAGCAGAGACAAATTAAATGAGTAAAAGAATAAGCCTGACAAATTAATGCTGTTATTGTTCAATAAAAATACAAATTACATTCGCAAACTGCAGGGCAGCCCTTCTAAAAAGCCAAGGAGAATCTGTTAATGTGGCAGGAAAAGGGGAAACAGAATTTTTAGTTCATGTAATTGAAGATTTTCCTTTTGCAATATCTTTTCACCAATGATATTCATTTGTAGTACTCTAAGATACACACCTCATGACATACTCCTTGGAAAAGAAGTCTGAACCATATATTTAGACAATGTAGTTAACAAAACTTACATAGCTCTGACGTGCAGGTATTTTGATTTCCTCAGCACTGAGTTTGCTAAGGAAGCTGCCCACTTGCCCTGAGGATTAGTAGTTAGCCAGGCTTAAGTTTTAGACTTTAGAAGCTGATGTAGACTGGTTGTTTCATTTGGCTAGCTGACAAATGGAGTATGTAGCCTTTGTTGTGTAAAATTATACCCATCAGATAAGAATGCGGTAGACAGACAGACAGATGGATGAAGATTTGGTAATGGATTTTCAAAGAGATAAAGGCTGACAAAAATCTGTATCTCATTTCCCTGCCTCTGTACCTGAGAGCACAGGAGAAGGAGATTTATAAACTACATGCAGGCTTCTGCAGGGATCATTGAGTTAATTAATAATCCAGTGCAAAAGAAAAATGTATCTCATTAGATAGCTGTGCGGGTTTCACTGTAAACAGGAGTTTGCAGAACAGGAGGAGGAGGAGGTGGTGGGTGAACACAGAGAAAGAGATGACTAATCATGTGGGCTTAATATGTGACAGGAGCTGTTTAACTATTACACTGCTGTCAGACCAACCTACAGGCACAGAGTACAGAGAACCATCTGCACTGCCCCCTGCTGGAAGATGAAAGCATTCCATGGGAGAATGAGCAAAGGAAGATGCCACGGAGGCCTTGTTCTTCATGACAATGGCACAGACTTTACAGACTTTTTGTCTGCAATAATGGGAAGTAGCAGCTATACATGCACTATTTAACTACATTTAATGGACTCACAGCTGTCTTACCCCTTAGGAGAAAAGGTTTGTAAATTTGCAGTGCTGAAACAATGCTGAGGAAAACTTAATTATTTTTTATTGAATTTGGCAAAAGATGGCCAGTTATGGTGCACAATTGCAGGAAAATAAACTTACTTTAGTTGATAAAACTATAGGGTTTCTGATCAAACATACTTTTCATCAGACAGTTTCAGAAATTATCACAGATTATTGAAAATTCATCACGTGACTCAATAGGAACAACAAAAAGTACCAAAGAATTAACTAAAACTTCCAAAACATGATCAAATCAAGTGTAAAACAAAAATGACTTTGTACACATCCAAACATTCTCACATTAAATTTTTTATGCAAATGTTAAAAAGGTAGAAGAGGTAGTGTCAATGGTCCCTGAGCTTAAGATTATGTGTAGCATGGACCACCTAGATATACTCACAAAAGATTACAGCCAAAGCATTAGAAGCATTTCATGCCTATAGTACTTGTAGTATTTCTACAAAAAAGAAGTTTAGTAAGCAGTTCCCAAATATTGCAGCTCAGTGAAAGAAAATGACTCATTCCGAGAAGCTGCATCTCACCTCCAGAAAATCTATATATCAAAGAAGCAAAAGATAATTATATAAGTAATTTGCAGATATTTCACACTACTCCTGCGTTTTATTTTTTCCCTGGGGATAATTAGAGTTTTCAGACTTGAATTATCTGCAGTATTTCTGGAAAATTATTGCCATCCATGCTATCTGCCATAAGTATTCCTGACAGCAGATAATTTGGGCTACGTATTCTCAGGTAGTCACTAACAGCTCATCTGAAATAATGATTACAGCTCTGTGGGACATGCAGATCCACATGCAGAATGTGGCTGACAAACTGGTGTTTCTGCTTCCAAGCTACTTCAGAACTGCTTTATCTCCATGGAGCTATACAGAGCATTTTAAGTAAAAAAATGAAATGCTATTCATTCCTACTTTTGTGTAGTACATGCATGTGTGCATGTGTGTGTGTGTGTGTGTGTGTGTGTGTGTGTGTGTGTGTGTGTGTGTGTGTGTGTGTGTGTGTGTGTGTGTCTGTGTCTGTGTGTGTGTGTGTGTGTGTGTGTGTGTGTGTGTGTGTGTGTGTGTGTGTGTGTGTGTGCGTGTGTGTGTGTGTGTGTGTGTGTGTGTGTGTGTGTGTGTGTGTGTGTGTGTGTGTGTGTGTGTGTGTGTGTGTGTGTGTGTGTGTGTGTGTGTATGTGTGTATGACAGCATTTCATATAGTTGAACATTCATAAACATAAATGAGTTTAACACCAGAAGAAGTGATCAAAGCTCACTTGATTGTTTCTGCCATTGTTAAGTCCGTACACGATTGTGCACAGTGGGGATTGGGGAATTTGGCCTTTCCCCACTGTAGTGCGATCTCAGAATTGGTATATATAATTATTGGGGGTGTGGAGGTGCAGGGGGGGCCTGTCCCCTGCAAGAAACATAAGTATTTTCTTTTTTCATTGTTTTGGCTTTCAGTCTTTCGGGGTCGATCATTAGCCATTCAAGATTTGTTTCTTCAACGTTTAGAAATACACCTCTCTCTCTCTCTCTCTCTCTCTCTCTCTATATATATATATATATATATATATATATATATATATATATATATATGTGTGTGTGTGTGTGTGTGTGTGTGTGTGTGTGTGCGCGTGCACTCATAGATATGTATTAGGTTAGCTGCCCTTGTGGGCCAGTTTAAGCCTAGCCAGCTTCTTTTTAAAGTTGAGAGTGAAACCTTGTACCTTAACAACTATCCCAAACCTAAATATATATAATGTATATTATATCTATATCTAACCCAAATTCATACGTAACAACTTCATACATATCTTTTTTTTAACTCAATGCACAAAATTTCAAAGTGCAAAATGTACTTCCTGCTTTTGGAACAGACAAAGAATCTACTTTGTGAATTTTATTTCTACATTCTATGCAGTTTTGCTGAAAACTGCCTTACTACTTTACTATTCACTCTTTATGCAACAATTGCAGATTGTTTGCTTTCTTTGGGCAGTTTCTGACTGAACAGGTTAGATGGCGGGTGTAATATAATCATAGGTCCTATAACAACTACCTCGTTTTGGTTTCCAGAACAGAGCTGTACTTAATAAGGTGCATAATCTGAGAAAGGAAACACAAATTTATGAAGTTTGCACAGCATCGTATACAGTTCCCCATAATGTGTTTAACAATGCACAGTCACAGAATTAAACATATCTGACAAAGTGATGCAAGGTTATTTATCACTGCAGAGATAACCTATTGTGGTTTGGCATAATGGTTAAGGTGTTTACCACACAGACACAAGGTACAGGGTTGGATGCTCTCCTTTGAGGGAAATTAGTGAAGCTTAAAATGGCCGACAAGGGCAGTTAGTCTAGTACTTACCTATGAACCTACAGTTCAAGTGATTATCCGTTTAAATACAGCAAACCCATTAATTGTTAAATAGGAAGTGGGACATTTATTATCTCCTAGGATTCCCCACCACAATCAAGAAAGCACAGACAATGACTGCTGCAGAATGGATCCATTGCTTTAAGTCTAGCAGGAGAAAGAAAGCAACAGGAAGCAATGCTTGATGGAAGTCAGGTACAACCTGGAACTACAGTTCATCAGTATGATAAATGTCTCGAAGCAATGGGGAAGAAAATGCACGGGCACAACTCCTGTCAGACTCTCAAAGGGTAAAACCTGTCTATCTTTGTGTAGACCGGGAACACAGCATGGCGACAAAAGCACCAAACACTGGGGTGTTGTTGAACAAAGTAGCAGTCCATGTCCAAGGAACAGGTGCAGTAATCAATTTCAGCAGGAAATGTAAGTGACATTATGGCAGTCTGATAATGTTTAAAAAGTGCATGGTGATGTCTAGAGTCTAGGCACAGTATTAGTTCAGTAGAAGGCCATACATGGTAGCTTCAAGCTATAATTGAGCTCTCCACCCTGGTTCTCCCAGACAGTTATCAGCACTGAAGACACTGTACAGTATTAACACAATTTGAATGGGGGGGGGGGGGACTGGAAGAATGGATGTGCATGCATTGTAATGCTCATTATCTATCTACTCAGAACCAATCAAATTAAGTCAGCTTCCTTGCACCATGGATACCAGCCTTGTTCTGGAACCACATTAAAATACCTGAACAAACAATGCAAGATAAAGATACAGTTCCTCATTTCACAGACACAGAAGTCCTTACATTTGATGTGGTACTGGATAAACTCTGTGTGGTGTAATAATTAGTACAACTGCAGTGGCAATAGGATGGATGATGGAGTGCATGGCTAGGATCAGGGCTATATATAAGGACGGCAGACCTCTGTGGTAAAACAAAATAAAATAAATTGAAAACAGGAAAAGAACCTGCACATTCAAAACAACACTACATTAAATGTCATACTTTTGAGTTTTCTCTATTCAGATTTATTCAGACTGAATTTAACCATATGGTTCTCACTTGTGTCCAGAAAATGGTAAACCAGTTAAAAGTGTATTTTTCTCCTTTAAGTGTCAGAACTAGGATGAATACAGCAATGGTCTCACTCAGTATGCAAGACAAAACATTTTTTGCAGTGTGAATTTACTTACTGTCTTAAAGCCAGTTTTATAATCTTCCATAATCACTTAGTTTGTCCAGTGACTTCAGCACACCATTATTTTGAAATGTCAGTCTAGTGCTCCATCAGATCCTAAACTGGCTCATGCTCATGCCAGTATGCCCACAAGGCAACAATGGACTAACCCACATAAGTTAGCATGTCTTCTGACTAAAGTGATGAACAACTAATAAAGTATCTCAAGTTTAGTGGAAGGGAAAGCATCTACCACTTGCATACCAAAGGGGATTCAAGAATGTCATTATATTATCTCCTGTGAAAGTTTCCTTTCAGTATCAATCGTGACAGACTGTCATTATATTATCTCCTGTGAAAGTTTCCTTTCAGTATCAGTCGTGACAGACAATGGGCGGCCACGGTGGTGCAGCAGTTAGCATTGCCACCTTACAGCAGGAGGTTCTCGGGTTCAATTCTCGGCTGGGGTGCTTTTTGTGCGGAGTCTGCATGTCCTCCCTGTGGTCGTGTGGGTTTCCTCCGGGTGCTCCGGTTTCCTCCCACATCCCAAAGACATGCTGTAGGTGGATTGGACACTCTAAATTGGCCCTAGGTGTGAGTGTGTGCATGTGTGTGCCTTCTGTGGAAAGTTGGGAGCCAGGCTGGCAACTCGACACCGTCCACTACCAATCATGAGCAGACAGGTGGTCCACTGTCCTAACTGGGAAAAGCTGAAAGAAAAAGATCAGTCGTGAGAGACAATGAATCACCCCATTCTATGCCAGAGATGGTATGCACTGAGAGCCATTTACATGGAGCAATAGAAGTAACAGAAAGTGTACAAACACACACAACAGATACAGTGCTCAAACAGACAAGGTAAAACAGGGTGGGAAGAAGTTCTAATCAGAAATGTTGGCAGCACATAAAAGTCAAAAATAAAAAAACTTCAAGAGATTGTCAATGCAAGTACAGTCAGTTTCTAATTGTAGATTGTTGTAGCATTTGCTGCAGGATTGCAATAAGTCAAGACAACCCAGTTTGCTGGCACTGTAAATTAATACTATCCACTGTTCTAAAATACTATATAAGCCAGTTTAAGACACATGCCTGTGAAACATGAGTCTATAAATATCTTTTGATACTTTAAAGATCTTGAGAAACAAGATTGGCAACTCAACACCGTATTTATTAGACCCATCATAGAATACAACGCCCCATTTGAGATGTACCTTACAAGACACCTGCAACGGCTGGAAAGGCCACAAAAGTACCTCACCATGAGGATTACTGGCCTCAAACAGATGCCCTATGCAGCCCAACTCAAGAAACTCCAGCTGTACTCGGTTGCATACCGCTTACTCGGAGGTGATCTCTGCCTGACATACAAGGCCATGTCCAACCCAGAATTGATGGACATGCTCCACCTAAAAAAAACAAATCCCAAAGAGCCACATGCTCTAGAGATATAAACCTCACCACAACGATAGATAGGACATGCTGGAGGGATAGATTCCTATCCCAGAGATTCCCCATGCTTTGGAACAGGATTCCAATATACATCAGGCAGAGCCTCTCACTAACACTCTTCAAGAGAAACCTTGACGGGTGGATGGGAAACAGAAAATTTACCCCAGGGATCACTGCACTGGCTCTGCTAGACAGTGGTGCAGGGGATTAATGGCTCTGCTGGACAGTGGCGCAGGGAACTGATGGCTCTGCTGGACAGAGGCACAGGGAACTAATCTAAGGGGGTGGCGAAAGCCAACACATTCTGGCTAGGCTTATAAATGCCTTTGGGCAGATAGCCTAGTACTTACCTATGAACCTATGAACCTAAGACGTGTGCTAAACCTGCATTTCTAGTGCTGACAAGACAATCCAGCCTTTATGGTCTAGACCAGCATACCCATCTGGTCAACAAATTAATCAATATATTTATTTAATACTATTAGTTGACCGGGTGGGTGAACTGGTCAACTGGGTCTCATAGCCAGCTTTAGGCATACTCCAACTATGCATCCGCATATGGCACTGCTCTAGCAAAGGCGCTTTTCCAGTAATCTGGATGGTATAGGTAGATGAGGATGGGGGCACTGGGTGGTAATGGTGGGGGAGTGCTGTGGAGACCTTTTGCCTGGGGCACCAGCTGACCAAAGGCCAGCACTGCTGGGCCTTTTCAGTCATGACTCAGGCTCACAGAGCAGCATACAAATGATTTTACATAGCAAGATGTTTTACAACTACAACAATAAACCAAAGTAAAGTAAATATATATGACATGACAGTGAAGTGCGCTACTGCACCAATATTGTACAAAGAATGAACGAATAGTTCATCATCAAGTAACAGAGAAATGTTGAAGCCTTTGAAAATTATACAGATGGCAAATGTTGTAGGCATTAAGCATTATCTCAATAGCAGGTACATAAGGGTTCTGTGTGGAAATGCTTTTTAAGGGTTTTTTTAAAAAATCCTCACAAGACTCCTGACTTTTGACTTTCAATAAATAATTAATAAAAGTTACAGTGATAACACTGTTGTACACTGTCACAACACAGTATGCTATCAGGAAAATATAAAAATAATGAAGTGGTAGTTGTTAAAAGTTGATAAAAGCAGAGTACGAGTACAACAAACACTACAAAAAAGAGAAAGTGAACCATGAAACATCCATTAGCCATGAATTTTTTTTTATTTAAAACAAGAAAATCATGAGTGACTTTTGATTTTTTTTTAAACATGAATGCACAATAATATGAACACAATTATATTGCAGTATGTAGTAGTTTACCCAGCTTAAAATGATATTAAAGATCTTTCCACATTACACAATGCAATAGGAAGCTGAAGGGTTCAGTGCATTACAATAAGCAGTAAGGAATACACTAAACTGGCAAATTACTTTAAAATAATAGCAATGTATGTGGTGGAAAGAGACAGAAATGTGTGCATAGACTAAAGGTTATGAAGGAATGAAGGTAAAATTAGTTCTAAATTGGCTCTAGGTGTGATTGTGTGCCTTCTGAGGAAGGTTGGGCACCGGGTTGTCAACTTGACACCAGAAAACTCTACTGGCACTCATTCTGCAGACCTCTGTTCCACTGTGGTGACCCCTAACGGGAGCAGTTGAAAGGAGAAGAAGAAGAAGGTAACATTAGTCAGAATAAGCTGACTAAATCCTCCTGGTAATGAAGTTTTTGTCTCTCTACTGCTAACACAACTAGTCTTATGCATTACATAGAGTCCGTACTTTTTTCATTTTATGTGCTTAAATTTGCCTGTATTTGTACCAGTTGTCTAGATTTTGATATCTTAATGAATGAAAATGTCTTCAGAATAAACTGTCTCCTTTTGAAATAAGTTGACTTATACTGTTCTTCTATTAACTGATGATTATGTCATACTGATATATATCAAAACCAGGAAGCAACACAACGAGAACAAACCAGTACCACGAATCCCACTAGGCAAAAAGGCACTGAACTCTCCGTTTACTGACACAGAAAAATACTGTAGATAGAATCACTACAGCTCTTTGAGATAGCTCCAAAATTTCAAACACCAGTTGGACGAGCAGGAAAAGTTAAAAAGTCCTTTTATTGCACACAACAAGAAAAACATCCAAGTAACCACAAGCGCTTTCGCCCGTTCGTAACGGGCTTTTTCAAGTGTATTAGGTTGCTGCTTCCTTCAATATTTAAACTAAACCAACCCTGCTCATGTGATTAAATTAATTGCATCATTGCCATCAATTAACTAATAAAAAATACTTAAAAATACATGTCTTAAAACCTGTAGTTCTCTCTTCAAAAACATTAAAAACTGCTGTTTTACTGTCAAATCTTTTTGTAGCTTAAATACAAAAGAAATATAACTAACTTTAAAAGTCTTACAATATGAATTGATGTTTTATATCAACCCATTGTGTGTAAAATGCATTACAGAAATTAGTTGAAATGGAATACTTTCTTTTCGGGTACAATCAGCACAAGTTTTGTTGCCAAAAAACATTTCCCATTCTCATTACTTCTAAAGAATATGTAAATTTTAAAAATATCAACTAAATACTTTTTGCAAACCCCTTACATGCTGAATTTGTTAAGAAAATTGTGCTAAAATACACTACTTTCTTTTGGGTTACAATTAACAACTTGTGATGCTGGAATATAACTTTCCTCATATTCATTGCTTTTAGGGAATAATTGAACCTTAAAAAATCTGCAATAACCAAATTCAAAACCATTAATGTTAATACCCTTACTAGTTGTGACAATGTGGGGTACTTCAGTTAATCCTGTTTCTTCTAGCTCTAAGAATATCCCCTAAACCCCTAAATATCCCCTAAAAGTCCCTAAATATCCCCTAAACTTATCCCTTCGTTCAGGCCTGGATGCTTGGTTGCATTAAGACTGGACGGAACAACTGCCGTGTTTTAAAACAGGTACTTTTAATCTGCAACTGGAGCAGTTGGACAATGACTTTGAGACATTTAAAGACAAACTTTATGCTTTCAAAAATTCACAGTTAGAGATTAATTATTTACAGGAATGCATTAAAGTTGAGCGTGTACCCAAGGGGTTACGCTGTTTTAGATATCCTAACAGCGCTTTTGCAGGCTCAACCTTGCATTCTAAGCTCACAGATTTGTTTAATAAAACTGGAATTGAGATTTTAAAATTAATGGTTGATGATTACATGAAAAAAGAGGAAGTTTTGTTGAATGAATTAAATGTATTGCATGATAGTATCATTAACGATGAAAGATTTTTAAGTTACAAAAGAAAATATAATGAAACGTTCAGAGAAGTAGATGAGCATTGTTTTAAAGTCTTAGACAGGAAGACAAAAAAGTTAGAAAGAGATCTAATGGAATACAGAGAGGGGAGGGCATACCCAGCAGGGAGAGCTCACAAACAAAATATTTTTGAAAATACTGAGACGGTAACTACCCATAGTAGAAACAATGGCTATAACCATGATGAATTGCCCAGGAGAAGTGAGAGGCTTGCACAAAAAAATACCAACAGTATGCAGCAGGGTTTTCAACTTCCCCAGGGCAGACCAAGGGTGAAATCAAATCAATATCAGCAGAATGCATGGGGCAAGAGACGTTGAGTCATGATTATTCTGTTAACAATGATGACATACTGGTCTCCATGGTTGTAAGTGAGCACGGCTTGTGCAGTGTTCACACATTTGACAGTTTCAGCATATACAATTATACAGACATGAGCATCACTAAAGATTTTTTTGAATTATTTACTAAAGGGCTACAATTTGTACCTAGTAGGCCAGCTTTTCTTCCTAAGCTTTTAATTGAACTCAAACTGTTTGTAAGAAATTTAAACCTAACTGCAATTTTTAAAAACCAGGCCCCACTTGAAACTACCCTTGGTAGAAGTAGCACTTTTAACCCCCCTGTCCACCCTAAACTAAAAATGTTTGAGGAAATTATAGAAAAAATTTTTAGGGACAATTTAGCCAGAAATAAAAACTATGGCTCCACTAATTTCCCTGAACATTTGCAGAATGTGGTTAGCAATTTAAAGAAAAACAACATCAGAGTAATGAAGCCGGACAAGGGAGGGGGTATAGTGCTCATGAAGCAGCTTGAATATGAGAACTACATCTTTAGTTTATTGCAAAACACTAACACCTACGAACCAAGCTCTTTGAATGAGCTTAATATAGCAGTGAGTAAAATCAAATATTATATACATGATCTATTACTGCAAGGATTTTTGGACGAGAAAACTCATAACTTTTTACTTGTACCTAAACCTAGAACAGCTGTACTTTTTGGTATTCCCAAAGTGCACAAGGGACTCACTCCTTTAAAATTTCGTCCTATTGTATCGGGAGCAGGCAGTGTAACTGAATCTCTGAGTAAATTTATTGATTTCCACCTGAAAAAATATGTTAAGCAGCTGGATTTTGTTTGTAAAGATTCCTGGGAATTCCTTACCAATATAAACCAGGAAACAGACAATTCGGATTTGTTTATGATAACAATAGACATTGTCGAATTATTTCCTAGCATACCGCACGAGCTAGGTATGGACTGGTTTGGAGAGGCTATTGTTAAGGAATCAGGACTTAGCACTGATCTAGTTAATACAATACTAGAATTTATGAGAATTGTGCTGCATAACAACTTTATACACTTTAATGAAGAATTTTACAAACAAAAAAGTGGGGTGGCTATGGGCGCCCCATGCGCTACTGCATATGCAAATATAGTCTTGCACAAGTGGGAGAAGGAATTCATACACAATACCAGCTGGAAAGAACATATTGTATTTTACAAAAGGTTTTTGGACGATATTTGCATTTTATGGTCAGGTACAGAACAACAATTTTTAGGTTTTATAGAGTACCTGGAGAACACCACTTGTTTTCTCAGATTCACTTACACTTTGAGTAATGAAAGTTTGAATTACTTGGATATTACATTAACAAAAAGACCTAATCAGAAAGGCTTCACTTCACAGATATACAGGAAGGAAACATACTGTAATGCATATTTGCATTATGACAGTGGTCATCCTTGGCACATTAAAAAGGGTATTATCAAAGGGCAGCTAGTGAGAGCGTCCAGAATGTGTAGCACAGACAAATTATTTCAAGATGAGGTAGAATTTTTAAGAAAAGCTTTTCACACTAGGGGTTATCCTTTCAAAATGTTTCAGGTTATACTGGATGAAATTGTTCACAGAAGAGGGAATGATCTTAAACCTCTGTTGGGAATAGGACCAGTAATATTTAGTAAGCAACATGGTGCAAAGTGTGATAAGCACAATAATTTTGTATACACATATTCCCAGGATTCTTCATTAATTGAAAACACTATTAAGAATTTATGGCCTATGATTGCATTGCAAGATGAATTTAACAAACTATTCCCTGAACATATATCCTTTACCAGAAAAAGGAACATCAATTTGAAGGGAATATTTGAACAAAACTTAGTAGAGAAACAGCAAGGTTCAGTAATTAAAAGAAAAGGGACATTTGCATGTGGTAGATGCAAACAATGTTCCTATCTTATTAATAAAGAACAGGTTCATATTCCCTCACGTAAAAGTACCTTGTATGCGAAGTGCAACTACAAGTGTAATTCATCTGCTGTTATATACATAGGATTTTGCCAAAAATGCCCATCTTTTTATGTGGGCAAAACTGAGAGGCAATTAAAACGCAGAATATATGAACACATAAATGACATTAAAACAAAGAAAGAGACAAGTGCGTTTTATAAGCATTCTCTCAGTTGTAAAAGTATGGCATTAAAGTTTTTTGTAGTGGACAACGTAAAACAGGACTTGAGAGGAGGAGACTGGGAAACAATGCTGGGCATTAAAGAATTAACTTGGCAACTAAAGCTTAATGCAACCAAGCATCCAGGCCTGAACGAAGGGATAAGTTTAGGGGATATTCTTAGAGCTAGAAGAAACAGGATTAACTGAAGTACCCCACATTGTCACAACTAGTAAGGGTATTAACATTAATGGTTTTGAATTTGGTTATTGCAGATTTTTTAAGGTTCAATTATTCCCTAAAAGCAATGAATATGAGGAAAGTTATATTCCAGCATCACAAGTTAATTGTAACCCAAAAGAAATTAGTGTATTTCAGCACAATTTCCTTAACAAATTCAACATGTAAGGGGTTTGTAAAAAGTATTTAGTTGATATTTTTAAAACTTACATATTCTTTAGAAGTAATGAGAATGGGAAATGTTTTTTGTTAACAAAGCTGGTGCTGATTGTACCCGAAAAGAAAGTATTCCATTTCAACAAATTTATGTAATGCACTTTACACACAATGGGTTTATATAAAACATTAATTCATATTGTAAGATTTTTAAAGTTCAGTCATATTTCTTTTGTATTTAAACTACAAAAAGATTTGACAGTAAAGTAGCGGTTTTTAATGTTTTTTAAGAGAGAACTGCAGGTTTTAAGACATGCATTTCAAGTATTTTTAATTAGTTTAATTGATGACAATGATGTAATTAATTCAATCACATGAGCAGGGTTGGTTTAGTTTAAATATTGAAGGAAACAACAACCTAATACACTTGAAAAAGCCCGTTACGAACGGGCGAAAGCGCTTGTGGTTACTTGGATGTTTTTCTTGTTGTGTGCAATAAAAGGACTTTTTACTTTTCCTGCTCGTCCAACTGGTGTTTGAAATTTTGGAGCTATCTCAAAGAGCTGTAGTGATTCTATCTACAGTATTTTTCTGTGTCAGTAAACGGAGAGTTCAGTGCCTTTTTGCCTAGTGGGATTCGTGATACTGATATATATGAAATAATGTCATCTAAGTGGCCAGTAAGAGAAGATTTGTGTTATGTTAATATACAGAATTAGCAACACCTTTGGAAATAACCTTGTCCTGGGGTTTGATTAACATGAATAGTAACACAGCACCTGGAAGCAACGTATTAGTCTCTGTAATTTGAGTCATTGCTCAGTTTACTTTACTAAGAAAATGCAATGTTTTAATCATCTTTAACTTTTAATATAAAATTGTCCATTTACTTTTGGCTTAAATTGCCAGTTTCATGAGAAGCATAGCTCAAAAATTCTTAGTACAAAAAATCAGCACAAAGCCCCAAAATAGGTACACATTTTAAATATTGCTCTTATTAACTTTGGAAGTTGCCAGAATAAAATGTGTTGTTTTACCATGTGCTTTCTGAAGGATATGAAGTTTGAAACTCAAATGACTGTCATTATTTAGTGAATTCACTCATCACTGATTTGCCACAAAAATCCAGAAAATCACAAATTTCATGAAGAACAGTCCAAAACTATGAGGCAAAAATCTGGACATTCTGCAAAAATCTGTACGGTAGAGAGGCATGAAGAAGCAAAGAGGAGAAATATATAACTTCTCAGTTTTTGAGCCAGAACAAAGAGCGCCCAACGATCCTTCCAAGTGGAAACAAGTCTTCAATGGATAACTGAACCAGAAACAACCAGGTAGACAGGGAATAAATCCAAGATCAATTTTAATTAAAGCGCTTTTCGTTTGCTCAAATGGGCAAACTTCCTCAGAATAACTTACATAACATCAAGGAACCAGGTTTTATACAGTGATCCTAATTAATTGAGTACAATTAAGCACCACAATGATAGTCACTTAACATTTAAAAATACAGGTTCTTGAAGTCATAAAAATGCTGGAAAATACCAGCTTTTACATATTGAACACTAAGCAGCGTTTCAATTAATAAAAAGCCTATGCTATACAGAAAGACCTATACATTAACAAAATAAAATTAAAAGAATGAAAAATTTGAAAATATAAAAAATATAAACAATACCAATGTATTTAAAAATGTATATATAATTCTTGCACAATGTATTTATCAACTAAGAGGCATAAACATAAAGCTAGAAACATTATGAAACAAAACACCTTCAATATGCACAAATAAATGGTGGGAAACAGTGAATTCTATCTTTTAAGACTAAGAATACTTAAAAGACAGGAAATAGAGCATGCTTCATTTAAACCAGGGGAATGGTATGATTCCAACCTGATCTGCCACTGAAGTTCAAGTGCTAGCAGTTTTAACGCAGTAGGACCCCCTCTAGTGTCACAAAGCACCTGATCAATCCCAATGAATTTGAACTGATGAGTAGGGTGATCTAAAATGTGTTTGGCAAGTGCATTGGTGGCCTTTAGCTTTCTAATGGCGTACTGGTGCTCATAAATACGTTCTCTGAACCTTCGTTCAGTTTTCCCCACATAGTGGGCTGGGCAGTTCTGACACTGTGCTAAATATACCAGCATCTTAGAGTTACAGGTAAGCCTATGCTTAAGTTTAAATTCATGCTTACTAACTGTAAACCTATTGGATTCCATTACAAATTTACAACAATTGCAGTTGTGACATTTGAACATCCCAGGACATCTAGCTGGGAGGGGTTTCATCTCAAACCATGATTTGAGGTTCCTACCCTTCTTGTATGTCACTGACGGGGATGATCCCAATTTCAGTGCTACCGCTGGATCTACGATGAACAAGTGCCAGTTTTTCTTAACAATAGAACATAAAGTAGCACTGTCCACTGCAAAAGTAGTGATGAACCTAGGAAGATCTAACACATCTACCCTATTTTCGTTTTCATGAACCTGACTGTTCAAATGGGTAATTGATGATGTAAGACCACCACTTTCCCTCACTTGCAGTAATGGTACGTAGATGTTAAGACTCCTTTTCGTAGAAATCTCACCTATAAGTTCCTCATTTAGACCAATAGGTAACCTCTACTCAAGAACATCATTTTAAATGTATTACATTCCTCGTCGTATTCCTCATCCCTACTGACAATTCTGGCAGCTCTAACCGACTGGCCTTTAACCACAGCACGTTTCTGTGTAAACGGGTGACAACTAGTGAAGTGCAACAAAGTGTTAGAGTGCGTGGGTTTCCTGTGAATCCTTGATGTAAAACAAGAAGCATTCAAGTCCTTAGCCAACAAGATGTCAAGATAGGCTATCTGGTTGCCACTAAAGGTCGAGGTGAACACCAGGAAGTCAGTAGAGTGATTAAAAAAATCAACAAATGAGGCAGCTTGTACTTCATTTCCATTGAATAAAATGAAAATGTCGTCAAGTTAACGAGTGTAGTACACCAAATGATCTGAGAAAAGTGGATGGTTGAATATGAATTGGTGTTGCCAGTGGGCCATAACTAAGTTGGCCACACTGGCACCATATGGTGAACCCATACCAACTCCAACTGTTTGCAAGTAATAGTTATCGCCAAACATGAAAAAATTCTTAGATAATGTTAAATCAAGAAGTTCGATAACTAATGAAATGTCATGACTGCTAGCTTCTCTGGACCTTAACCTTTCACACACCCACTCAACTGCTAGATCCTGAGGGATGCAGGTGTATAGATCCTTAACATCCACTGTGAGGAAGTTAAAGTGGTCTTCGTAACTTAATTCATTAATTTTAGAAAGGAAAGTCCACGAGTCTTTGCAAATCTGTGTCTCCAATGGGATATACTTCTGCAATATATGGTCAACAACCTTTGCACAAGCATAGGTTGGTGACCCACGACTATCAATCAGTGGACGCATGGGAGGATTTGTTACATTTTTATGTATTTTCGGTATTCCGAAAAAGTACGGAATCCTAGGATAGGAAGTGGACATATAATTAAATAAGTCCTGGTTAATCCTACCCTCCAAATACATCTCATCAATATGGTCCTTGATAGTTCTGTAAGCTTTGTTAATCTCGTTCTTAGAACTTAGTGCATAGGCTGGGGTATCAAGTAGCAGCGTCATACGGTCAAAATAATCGTTGTTTTCAAAAATCACCACCCCCCCACCTTTGTCAGGTTTACAGATACGTAAATTATTAGCACGGAGAGTTTGAATACTCTCAATTTCCTCCAAGTTGTTACGTGAAATGGAGTTTTTAGAATTCTTAGTATGGCTCCTAATGTCTAATTCACACATCTGCTCAAAAATGGACAGAAGCGGGTGGAGTGGAGGATTGAAAGTGCTAGGAACGTGTAACTGACTATTAAAGTTCAGATAGGCTCCCCCTCCCATCATTAGCTTAAAATTGAGTTTCCTAGTGAAGATTTTAATATCAATGATGGCTTTAACAAAATCCATCTGGTGGTAGGGTACATACGTGAGACCCTTTGCCATTAGGTCTGCCATATCAGTAGAAATATCAGTTTTTGAAAAATTATAAACTTTAAAATTACCCAATGAGTTAGTGCTAATAATTGGCCCATGTTGTAAATTCTCAGAGCCTAAATCAGCACCTTCTGACGAGACTGGAGATACTGGATTATGAACAGTATCAACAGGCGCAATACTATAATTGCAAGCCTGAAAGGCAGAAAGTGTTACCGGTTGTTCCTCCTCTGATTGGAGCGGTTCTGCCATTGACGTTGGACTTTGGGTCTTGCTCCTAAAAAACTGTCCTGGGGATTATTGTTGTTGTAATTGTTACAATTATTCCTGTTCTGGAGCCTTTCACTCCTACGTAATTCAAAAGAAGGACCACTGTCATTACAAACCAGTACATTATTCTGAGTGTCACCCAAGTTGTTGTTGTGACAAGGAACACCAACAGGGACAGTGACATCATTGGGTTGATTAAAATTAATAGTGTTAGTGTGAAGTACAGAATTACCCCTCCAAGTCTGTCCTGAAGGGGGTTTAGGGTAGGCAACCCCTTCCTTATAAGCCTTGGAATCCCTGTCAATGAAGTATCTGTTTCTTCTGCTCAGGGTAACAATATTG
Source organism: Protopterus annectens (assembly GCF_019279795.1). Classification (NCBI taxonomy): domain Eukaryota; kingdom Metazoa; phylum Chordata; order Ceratodontiformes; family Protopteridae; genus Protopterus; species Protopterus annectens. The sequence continues at coordinate 1,098,543,635 of NC_056743.1, forward strand.
AGCCTGACATTTCTGCTAACTTAAAATCACTTGATAGTATTTTACTTAAAATAAAAAAATTAAAGCTTGAAATAGCTTATTTTAATGAGTGCTTAGCCAGAAGAATTGTGCCAAAAGGCTTGAGACATTTCCAGTACCCGACTGGTTTAATAGCAAATTCTGTTTTTCATCAAGAATTACTTTGTATGTTTGATAGACACGGGTTTGAACTGTTGAACATGATGACTAAACACTATGCACTACAAATTGAAGAGCTTAACGGTGAAGCTACTATATTGGACAGTGCTATTAAATCTGACTTATTGTTTGATAGATATTGATTTGACTATATTAGGTTGTTTAGTAGCATTGATGAACATCTTGGAAAATTAAAAACTGTTAATTTAAAAAACTTGACAGGGATTCCAAGGCTTATAAGGAAGGGGTTGCCTACCCTAAACCCCCTTCAGGACAGACTTGGAGGGGTAATTTTGTACTTCACACTAACACTATTAATTTTAATCAACCCAATGATGTCACTGTCCCTGTTGGTGTTCCTTGTCACAACAACAACTTGGGTGACACTCAAAATGATGTACTGGTTTGTAATGACAGTGGTCCTTCTTTTGAATTACGTAGGAGTGAAAGGCTCCAGAACAGGAATAATTGTAACAATTACAACAACAATAATCCCCAGGACAGTTTTTTAGGAGCAAGACCCAAAGTCCAACGTCAATGGCAGAACCGCTCCAATCAGAGGAGGAACAACCGGTAACACTTTCTGCCTTTCAGGCTTGCAATTATAGTATTGCGCCTGTTGATACTGTTCATAATCCAGTATCTCCAGCCTCGTCAGAAGGTGCTGATTTAGGTTCTGAGAATTTACAACATGGGCCAATTATTAGCACTAACTCATTGGGTGATTTTAAAGTTTATAATTTTTCAAAAACTGATATTTCTACTGATATGGCAGACCTAATGGCGAAGGGTCTCACGTATGTACCCTACCACCAGATGGATTTTGTTAAAGCCATCATTGATATTAAAATCTTCACTAGGAAACTCAATTTTAAGCTAATGATGGGAGGGGGAGCCTATCTGAACTTTAATAGTCAGTTACACGTTCCTAGCACTTTCAATCCTCCACTCCACCCGCTTCTGTCCATTTTTGAGCAGATGTGTGAATTAGACATTAGGAGCCATACTAAGAATTCTAAAAACTCCATTTCACGTAACAACTTGGAGGAAATTAAGAGTATTCAAACTCTCCGTGCTAATAATTTACGTATCTGTAAACCTGACAAAGGTGGGGGGGTGGTGATTTTTGAAAACAACGATTATTTTGACCGTATGACGCTGCTACTTGATACCCCAGCCTATGCACTAAGTTCTAAGAACGAGATTAACAAAGCTTACAGAACTATCAAGGACCATATTGATGAGATGTATTTGGAGGGTAGGATTAACCAGGACTTATTTAATTATATGTCCACTTCCTATCCTAGGATTCTGTACTTTTTCGGAATACCGAAAATACATAAAAACGTAACGAATCCTCCCATGCGTCCACTGATTGATAGTCGTGGGTCACCAACCTATGCTTGTGCAAAGGTTGTTGACCATATATTGCAGAAGTATATCCCATTGGAGACACAGATTTGCAAAGACTCGTGGACTTTCCTTTCTAAAATTAATGAATTAAGTTACGAAGACCACTTTAACTTCCTCACAGTGGATGTTAAGGATCTATACACCTGCATCCCTCAGGATCTAGCAGTTGAGTGGGTGTGTGAAAGGTTAAGGTCCAGAGAAGCTAGCAGTCATGACATTTCATTAGTTATCGAACTTCTTGATTTAACATTATCTAAGAATTTTTTCATGTTTGGCGATAACTATTACTTGCAAACAGTTGGAGTTGGTATGGGTTCACCATATGGTGCCAGTGTGGCCAACTTAGTTATGGCCCACTGGCAACACCAATTCATATTCAACCATCCACTTTTCTCAGATCATTTGGTGTACTACACTCGTTAACTTGACGACATTTTCATTTTATTCAATGGAAATGAAGTACAAGCTGCCTCATTTGTTGATTTTTTTAATCACTCTACTGACTTCCTGGTGTTCACCTCGACCTTTAGTGGCAACCAGATAGCCTATCTTGACATCTTGTTGGCTAAGGACTTGAATGCTTCTTGTTTTACATCAAGGATTCACAGGAAACCCACGCACTCTAACACTTTGTTGCACTTCACTAGTTGTCACCCGTTTACACAGAAACGTGCTGTGGTTAAAGGCCAGTTGGTTAGAGCTGCCAGAATTGTCAGTAGGGATGAGGAATACGACGAGGAATGTAATACACTTAAAATGATGTTCTTGAGTAGAGGTTACCCTATTGGTCTAACTGAGGAACTTATAGGTGAGATTTCTACGAAAAGGAGTCTTAACATCTACGTACCATTACTGCAAGTGAGGGAAAGTGGTGGTCTTACATCATCAATTACCCATTTGAACAGTCAGGTTCATGAAAACGAAAATAGGGTAGATGTGTTAGATCTTCCTAGGTTCATCACTACTTTTGCAGTGGACAGTGCTACTTTGTGGTCTATTGTTAAGAAAAACTGGCACTTGTTCATCGTAGATCCAGCGGTAGCACTGAAATTGGGATCATCCCCGTCAGTGACATACAAGAAGGGTAGGAACCTCAAATCATGGTTTGAGATGAAACCCCTCCCAGCTAGATGTCCTGGGATGTTCAAATGTCACAACTGCAATTATTGTAAATTTGTAATGGAATCCAATAGGTTTACAGTTAGTAAGCATGAATTTAAACTTAAGCATAGGCTTACCTGTAACTCTAAGATGCTGGTATATTTAGCACAATGTCAGAACTGCCCAGCCCACTATGTGGGGAAAACTGAACGAAGGTTCAGAGAACGTATTTATGAGCACCAGTATGCCATTAGAAAGCTAAAGGCCACCAATGCATTTGCCAAACACATTTTAGATCACCCTACTCATCAGTTCAAATTCATTGGGATTGATCAGGTGCTTTGTGACACTAGAGGGGGTCCTACTGCGTTAAAACTGCTAGCACTTGAACTTCAGTGGCAGATCAGGTTGGAATCATACCATTCCCCTGGTTTAAATGAAGCATGCTCTATTTCCTGTCTTTTAAGTATTCTTAGTCTTAAAAGATAGAATTCACTGTTTCCCACCATTTATTTGTGCATATTGAAGGTGTTTTGTTTCATAATGTTTCTAGCTTTATGTTTATGCCTTTTAGTTGATAAATACATTGTGCAAGAATTATATATACATTTTTAAATACATTGGTATTTTTTATATTTTTTATATTTTCTAATTTTTCATTCTTTTAATTTTATTTTGTTAATGTATAGGTCTTTCTGTATAGCATAGGCTTTTTATTAATTGAAACGCTGCTTAGTGTTCAGTATGTAAAAGCTGGTATTTTCCAGCATTTTTATGACTTCAAGAACCTGTATTTTTAAATGTTAAGTGACTATCATTGTGGTGCTTAATTGTACTCAATTAATTAGGATCACTGTATAAAACCTGGTTCTTTGATGTTATGTAAGTTATTCTGAGGAAGTTTGCCCATTTGAGCAAACGAAAAGCGCTTTAATTAAAATTGATCTTGGATTTATTCCCTGTCTACCTGGTTGTTTCTGGTTCAGTTATTCATTGAAGACTTGTTTCCACTTGGAAGGATCGTTGGGCACTCTGTGTTCTCGCTCATAAATTGTATTTGTATTTTTATTAGTGACTTTTGTGTTTGGTTTTCTCAGTTTTTGAGTTCAGATGTTATAATCTGTGGTGTACAAGTCAATAGTCTGGCACTTTAGAACTTTTATCAGAAAACAATAATATAGCACTAACTGACAATGTGGGTGTGGTATATTGAAGATTTACCCATGGTTAATGTGGTTTAATCACGAGGGTAAAGCCCGAGTGATTAAACAAAGCCAACCATGGGTAAATCTTCAATATACCACACTATACAATGACATTATTTAAGAAAATAATTACTTACTTTTCTTAAATAATCCCCAGGATTCACGAATCCTCCGTGTAAGACTAAAGTAGTCTTACACGGAAACGCCAGTCTAAGAGTAAGATGGCAGCATGCCATGCATATTAATGAGGGCACGCTGCCTCAACTCAAAGGCTAACACGGAGCATGCACGAGTGTAGGGGGCATGTCGGACTGCCGAGCAGTCCAAAAATCCACACCCCTGCAAGTCTTTCAATTGGGAAATGTCAACTGACATGAGCGAGTCCGCTCAAATGTGTACATACCCAACACTACACTCCCCCACATTCTAAACCCCAGTACAATTATAAAATGTAAAACTTTTATTTATTTATTTTTTATTATTCCCGATATAGCTGCCCGTATTTGCGATTGTTTGCACGGGTTTGCCAATTGCTTAGCTGCAGTTAGCAGTCAAGACATCGAAGAGGATAATAAGAAACTTATATGCAAATTAAGAAAAATAGCAATAGCATAGTGGTAGAAACTTCGTACAAAGAGGAGGCATTCTTGGTTCGAGTCCCACCACTCCCCTTTTTATTTTCTGTTGGAAATCTGTATATGAAAAGAATTCCTGACATTTATCATTGAAATTTTAGTAAAAAGCATTTTAATGGCCTATGTAGTAGTGAACGAATTTTATATATATATATAAGAAAGTGAAATGGTTATGCATACTGATGAATTCATAAGTAACATATCTTAAGCAATGTGAAGCACTGCTAAGCAAAGTTTACCAGTATTAAGCACATTTCAGTATAATTTCTCATAGCTTAACACTGCTTTAACTAGAGTAATAGCTTTGCGCGGCGCTGTGCATCGCGCCAACTAGTGCAAACAGAACATGTTTGCACGTAGCTGTGCACCGCGCTAACTAGGGCAATGCCGGGCAACGTCGAGCAATGTAGAACAATGTTGGGCAAAGTTGAGCAAAGTCGGCTAAACACAGCCACACCTCCTAGATGGTCTGGCCAGTAGTAAAATAAAAGGCAATGACAGGCCTCGAACCCAGGATACTGTGCACCATAATCACAGTACTGAACCACTAAGCCATGACAGCTTTTCATATGCATGCACTTTCAACACACGCATACATATCAATAGAAGTTTACCCATTGCTAAGCAGATGTGCTTCAGCTGAGTTTCTTCAAAACTGGCCAATCACAGATAACTGCAGGAAATGAGGCATATTTAAGCTCCATAGGTGGGAATACTTGCCATAACTGGTTGTAGCTCCCATCTGCAGTCAGCATGGCCGGTGTTGGAGAGGGCTTTCGATTGTGAGCACAACATTGGGGCATTAACGAGTCAAAAGTAATGGTTTGGCTCCTCATCCATAATTATGAGGAGAGACTCCTGCAGGACCAGTTCCAAGGCACCCTATACAAAGCAGAAACCTGGAACTGTCTAGCTCATGATCTCACCAGTGCCACAGGCGTCCCTCGGACTGGTGAGCAGGTCAGACACCACTACTCAGACCTGAAGAGACGCAAGGAGGACCGACTGAACCAGTGGATACAGGAAGCCTGTGGGATGGAAAATGCCCCACTACTGAGTAGGTAGCCATGGAATGAAGTATGTAAGAATTGCTATTGTAGTTTATATTATGGAAAGGTATGTCTCAATATCACTCCATTTACTTCACAGCTGCAGGTGTCCGTGCTGCGAATCAGCAAGCCTATGCAGATAGGCTGCTAAGGCTGTGCCACCAGGCAGGTTAGTAATTATTCTGCATGTATTGTTATATAAAATAAGTGAGTGAGCCTGAAAAAAAGTGTTGTAGCCCAATAATAAAGGTATAATAAGTCTTGAATAACTTCTCTGCATGTACTGTTATATAAAATAAGTGAGAGAGCCTGAAAAAGAGTGTTGTAACCCATTAATAATGGTATAATAAGTCTTGAATAATTTCACTGCATGTACTGTTATATAAAATAAGTGAGAGAGCCTGAAAAAAAAGTGTTGTAACCCATTAATAAAGGTATAATACATCTTGAATAAGTCTTCTGCATGCACTGTTATATCAAATAAATGAGAGAGCCTCTAGAAAAGTGTGTTATGTAATTAATAAAGGTATAATTTCTGGAGTGTGTCCGTGTCACTTTCTTTGATATGTCAACTCAGGAAATGCAGCAAACCACAACGAAAAAACAGCAAAAAACGTATAGACCAAAAAGCCTCACCCTGGAATTTATTAGAATTATTCATGATTTTACACTTACCTAGGTTAAGGTATGTGCATATTTTTATTCACAATTGATTTTAACATTCACGTGCTTTAATGATTTGCTTATAGGGCAAACATTAAACAATGTAATCATTTTTATTTAGCATAACACTACTTACATTTTATACAATGGCAATATGTAAGATCAACTTATCTATTTGGAAAGTATTACACACAACTGTAAACACAATCATTTTGTGACCAACAACTAGTGCATACAGAAAATAAGTATTTAATGCAGTTGTTACACTCAAACATCAAAAAGAGGCAATATTATAAAGTTTTTTATTTGATTATTATTAAATGTAATAGGATGTAATGTATTTTTATTTTTGAATACTTACTACTATTGTGACAAAATAGCATATGTCTAAACAGTTTTTAAATGTACATACATTTTTAAACAAAGAAAGTATGGTTGATTAATTTAATTAATCAATTATATAATTAATTAAGTTAATAACCCAGCATATATATAGAAGAGCTGTGGTACACACAAATCACACTTGAAAAAGCCCGTTATAAACGGGTGAAAGCGCTTGTGTTGGAGTTCGTTTTTGTGGAATAAAGATTTCTATTTTATCATCTGGTTCATCATTTTTTCACGAGAACCTCTAGAATTGCTGTCATATCTGTTACATCTTTAAGGAAGTGGAATACAAGATTTTCATTTATTTATTGCATTTGCTGAAACGTTTTACAACATTCCAGGGTGAGGCTTTTTGGTCTATACATTTTTTGCTGTTTTTTCTTTGATATGTTGTTGTACTCTTGCATTATAGAAATAGTACTGTTGTATTAAGCGCTGTCAACCCACACTTGGGTAGGCCCATATAAAGTGGATGAAGGGAGTGCCAGTAGCTGTTAAGCATATATACAGTCCTCAACTGTTGGTTCATGGCCGGCATGTACAGGTTAATCTGGCACATGAGTAGCATGTTATTGTGTTCCCCAGAAATGTCAGTGTGCTGCTAGAAATGTAGGGGGCTATTAAAATATAACTGATAATGTCACCTGAACACATCTAGATATGTAGATATATAAATATAAATATAATATATAAATACGTAGCAGAAACATCTGCATCCTGGACAGTTTGTATGTCAGATACAGGTCAGGTATATAAAGAACTAGCAAAACCCATTTCACAATTTAACGGACATTGCCTAGTGTAATAATACATGTAGGGGATATATATCTGCAGTCAATAGGAATGTAGTGTAAACTATAAGTATATATAAGTTGTTAATGGAGGTATCTTTTTACACCCTACTGTATGTGCATAAATAATGCAATTCCACACCTCAATGGGGATGTCTAATCTCAAAACATTTGTTGGGACATATGTCCTATTGGTTTATAAATATCTGCATTTACTTTGTTGCATGTGCCCTGTTCAAATACCACAATCTTGGTGGCCTGTTGCCACCAATTAATCCTGCATGCTGTTGGAATGTCCACTGTTGTTCTATATATGCATGTGTTATGCTTGCTGTTCAACTGTTGGAACTCTGGTGTGTTAGGTTAATGGGAATACTACTGCATGCTGTTACAACTAATTTGGAATGTTGTTGGTTGTTACCAACCCATATTGTCATTAAATCCTCCTAAACATAGAACTTATGGGAAGGCCGGTCAAAGCGGACCCACCTGTCCCACCTCAGCTGGTGATGGCACCTGGCAGCAGCAGGTCTGGTGCCCAGCCCGGGACCTCCTCCTCCATTGGGCCTGTGCCACCTTCGGGTGAAAGCGCGGCAGGGGATGGGGTTAGTTTCCCCCGTGCAAGTGTGGGCGGAGGAGGGTCTCCTCTCACCCTCCGAACGGTCCGGGCTGTGGTGCGTAGGGAGATTCAGCGTTCTGTCACTGATCCTCTACGCCAGCTTGAGGCACAAGTGGCATGACTCATGGGTGAGCCTGCCCCTCCTACACAGCCACCCTCTGGTCTGTGAAGGTGCAGTGGTGACTGCCCATGGGTGGGGATCTCAGTTCCATTGTCACCATCTGTGGGCTCATGGGCTTGCGGTTTCCAAACATCCTTCCTCGTCAATGTTGTTCACCCCCACATGTGTCATATTCCACCCCTGTATGCGTCTTGTTTGTCCTGTCTGTTTACCTCCCCAAATATACCTACATCCCCTACCCCACATTCCACTCTCACCTGGAAAAAGAAAAAAAAAAGTCAATCTGCTCCAAAAAAAAATTACGCCCAATACATAGCTGCCCATTTTGCACACATGTCTGCTGAACATATAAAATGTAATTTAATTGGCAGTACAACATACTTTGTTGTCTTCACCCCTCTCTCAGGGGTGGAAGGTTTCATATTTCCCTCCAAAATTATTGCATATGCACAGCTGTTGCTGTAAAAGAAATGGGAAGCTATGGTCCTTCCCTACACCCGTCCTGCACATCCCAAGCTGTTTTCCCTACTGTCTTTCCCTCTTTGTGCCCCTTTTTCACCACTGTCCTATCTCCCCATTTTCTTTTCTTTCAAAGAAATGAGCCAGAGGGTTAGCAGGAGTAAGCACCTTTAAGCAGTAGTTAGTGGGTTTGCGCGTGTGTGCACTTGTGTGCGGTTAGCTAAGCATTGCTAAGCTTCACGCAAACCCGCTTACAACTGCTTAAAAGTGCCTTAGTCACCCTGCATGTGAGGGTCCTTGTTCTGCTCAGCAGCAAAATAAAACACCTCTGTCAGTCTCGAACCCCAGACCTTGGACACACTAGACTGCATGAAGTACCACTAAGCCACAGTAGATATACAGCAGGTTGTTGCTGAAATTGATATATCATGCATCAGAATGAGTGAATGTAAAGGAAAAATAGGAATGCCATAACACAAAACCTGTTCTGTGGTACTTTACCAGCAGTTGTTGTGGAATTGCATTACATGACTGTGATAAGAGAACCAGCCATTCTAGCAGTAAATGATGTTACAGCAGCACTTTACAACCCCCACACAGTATCATAGCAGGACAAACAGTGGCATATCTGATTAGGGCAGAGGACATACATCCCAACTGTGACTACATTTCAGGGATGTCCCTGATTTTGAAACATATGTTAGCTGTGTCCCTCTGAATCCCCTGAAAAGTACTGACATTAGGCAGAAAGGTGGGGTATTACACCTAATGAATAATGACAATATGTAGGAGTTAGACACCACTTGTACTTCAGAAAAGTGTAGTAATCCATATGCACTGATTCTCCCGAAGTCTCCATTTACTGTCTCTAATATTTTGAAGGTGTACCTCACTTTTACCTACCTTTACCTCACTCTGTTCAAATATGTACCTGAGTGTTTCAGAGGCCTGGTCGAGGCAGAGACACACACGGATATCAGCTTTTCTGCTGTTACACACTGTGCAAATAGCTTTGGAAGGAGTTCCACAAGCATACCCTTATGTAGAAGTACAACACTGAAATACCAAAGGATGTAGCCATGTACTGGTAGCAAATGACTGTAACAATGCCATTGTACCAGTGCTGAAAAGACCTGTGCATTGCACAGAGAATAACAGCCTAACATCTGTCTACCATCTGGATAGGTCCACAGTTGGGAGCTATGCAGACAGACTACTTGCCTTGCTAAACTAACAGGTACACAGCAACCCTTTAAGTCCAGCAAGATAATATTCACACAATAATACATAATGCTCTCTGTATGTCTGCATCCCCACCCAAATGTACAATATACCTGTGTGTTCAGGGTCTACCAAGGATGTAGGTAGGCATACTCAGTACTGGAATTGTCCAGTTTTCTTGAGCATCCTGTGCTGATGTCAACAATAAAAAAACACAAACTGTGCAGAAGTGAGTACATTAATATTCACAGTATAGCAGTTCACAAACAGTTCATGTGCCAAATGAATACATCTCAATAACTACTTTTGTATGGCAGTTAATTGTATAAGTAGAAAAGAAACTACATATTCCCATGTATCTTGTGTTAGCAGTTGTAGAGGTGAGTACAATTCTACACTGACAACTGTGTACTGGAAGTGGCAACATTCAGGTCTGAGTACAACATTTAAATCACTGGCTACACCCCTAGCTTCAGATATAAGAACTATACCAACCTTCTGACTTAAACAATGGTGTCCACAGTAAACAAGCATGGGCCCCACTTTGGAAAGCTGAAAGGGCTACGCCTACCTGACATAGCAATTTATAGCACTGGGTTGCTATGACAGTGAGTACTGCAATTACCACACAGCAGGCTGCATGTAATTACCAAATAGTGGCCACCAATTGGTGCAGAGGCCATCACATGCACATGTGCAGATACCTATAATAGCAGGCTGTGCTTGCTGCCCATGCATGCAATCATTCCATTGCAGATATTGAGAGAGAGAGACAGAGACAGAAACAGAGAGAGAGAGAGAGAGACACACACACCCACATTAACAGAAAAAAAAGCCAAAGACACACGGAATGTAATACTACCAACACATACAAAGGAAAGGTATGTAACAGATATGTATTTACTGGCATGTAGTAGATGTTTTTGAAGAGTACTCTACATACTTTGAAACATTCATATGTGGCAGCAGTACATATCTATGCACAGATGCCCTGCATAACTACTGCCATGGACAAATCAGTGTGTAGCTGTGTGCAGTGGGACATAACTGTGACATATGTAGCTCAGCATTAAATGTCAAACATCTGATTCATGTTATCTGTGTTCTGTACAGTAGTGTGGACAATGGCTGTTTGGGGGAGTAACGCATACAGCTATATAAACATGGATGTGACAGAGTAACACATGCATGATAGTCATATTAACGTGTAGCTTAGCATTGGCAACTGCTGTACCAGACTAGTATGCTAATCTAGCATTTACAGCTATATATACACCCTCTAATATTACTGTGTGCTCACATGTGACACCTGTTTATGTTGCAGCAAGGCCCAACAGGTCAGCCGTGAGGTCCAGGACTTACAACAGTGTGGACCTTGTGTGTGTATGGCACACACATATGGAGAGGTATATCTGTGTCAGATATATTAGCATCTGTACATGTGCATAGAGCAAGGGACATACTGCAACTGTTTGTGAAGGGTGGTCATATATATATATTGGTGAAGGTTGTTATGTGCATATGTGTATGTAGGTTGTAGTGTATGGCAAACAAGACAGCATACAGTGCTGGTATATGATATGTGGTGGTTAAACGCTGTGGGTGTAATTTGTTAGGTTTGCAGTGTTGCAGCCAGTGAGGCCTGCTAAAGATACATGGGCTGAGAACACCTTCAATGCATTTCGCACAAGACTGTGCAATATTATTACATAACTGTATACCTCACATCCTTCGCATAATTGATATTCCCACCATGAAAGGTGGACTGTATATGTGCCTATATGTATATCTATATGTACACCAATGGATGTTTATATGTATGTGTGTGTGTATATATATATATATATATATATATATATATATATATATATATATATAGAGAGAGAGAGAGAGAGAGAGACAGAGTCATATTTACTGCAACAGATGCCTGGTGACAAAGCCATGGCCTCAAGCTCAATGTCGAAAATGCATTGGCATCCTTTTTGGTAAAAACTCTGTACCCATGAACTACCACATAGGTGGTAGTCGACTTAACACTGAAAGTGTGATAAGAGACCATGGGACACAGGTGGACAGTAGTCTCCCCTTTGATAATAGTGCCACACTAGTAATGTAATCTGTCTACGTGGCACACCTCATCACAAAAGGTGTGTCATCCAGGGAAAAAGATGTCAGTGTTCCCCTCTACTCATCACTCACAAAACCCATTATAGAGTACAATGCCCCTTTTGGTATGTACCTCACAAGACATCTACAGCCACTGGAAAGGCCACAGACATACCTCACAAAGAGTATTACTGGCCTCAAACAGATGCCCTATGCAGACCGTCTCACAAAACCACAGCTAGACTGTGTCACATACCACCTACCCAGAGGTGACCTCTGCCTAACATACAAAGCTATGTCAAACCCAGAGCTGTTGGACATGCTCCACGTAAACAGATCACAATCCCTATGAGCTGCACGCTGTAGGGACCTAAACCTTGTCACCTCAATAAACAGAACATGCTGGAGGGATAGATTCCCATCTCAGAGACATCCCATACTCTGGAACAAACTACCTATCAATAGCAAACAAAGCTCCTCAGTAGCACTCGTCATGAATAATCTTGATGATTGGATGGGAGACAGGAAATACACCCCAGGAATCACCTCTGCAGCTCTGCTTGATAGGGGCACATGAAATTAAATTACTTGGTTGTCAAAGGCCAGGGTACCATCTGGCTAGGCTTCTATAGGCCCTAGGGCCAATAGCCTATGAACCAATACACACCCACATGTACTTGTTGCAATAATTGCTATGTGAGGTTGACTGAGTGTGATGGTGAATGTGTTGGTGAATGTGTCACAGTTGTGTATATGTGGGATAGCTTAGTGGAAAACTGTTCCTGTCATGGTATTGTGTGTCCTAGCACTGATCCCAGCAAAAGATGTATATGCTATTGCTAGGCAGAAAAAGCAGTATGGCATATGGTCTGACGTAGTCCCTTGGTGTTAACTGGGGTGTGCCATTGGAGACTAAAGCAATACATGTATGCTTATTGATTGGTACGGCTGATGAATCCAAATCCTGTATGAACTGTAGTACTACCTGAAGCTGTAGGCCTAAACAGCACAGTATGGTGTATGTCCACATTGCTTGGAACCACTGTTTTGTGTGTTCCCTGTAGTCCTCACAGATTACATACCTCAGGCATAAGGTTTTGTAAGTACTGACACACAGTACTGTATGGTACACATGTAAAGCTCATCTGGGTTGCCATACCTTTGTGTCTTGTATGTATGTCTGATGTGTGTGTGGGTATGCCTGTAACATGCCCTCGGTCATACGTGTGTTTCAGGATATAAGTGCGTATCTAGCAACATGTATAGTCTAGTACAGAAGTATGCCACCTATATTCACGAATGTGCACATATTTTAGGCAGGGGTTTGCCATCAACAACTAGTGTGGTATACTGGTAATACTGTAACTGGACTTTACAATCATTGTAATGGATGACATATTTCTTTATGCATTAGCTTGATATATACCTCCTGTGGCTAGGTGGTGCATTGTGTCACATACAGTGTGCCATGTACTGTTGTATTGTCTTACATAGTGGTTTCTCTTTGTTGCTGTGCAGAACATGGTTTAATATATAGAGCATGCCAGGCACTGTCAGGCAGTTGTGGGTTGAGCACTGATGTGTGGTACTGAAAGTGTGTATCCTCTGACAGACAATAGGTTGCTATTTATGGCAGTTCAGTGATATCTGTACTGTAGAATGCTAAGTGTGCCACAGGACTTGCTCACACATATTGTTTCATTGTCTTCCAGGGTTCATGGCTCACCATCACAACTCAACCTATAGTCCTGCTGAGGATGCTGTCATAACAACCAGTCTAGTTCGGCACTGCACACTGCTTTTCTCAAGAACCAGCATGAGTGGACTACACTGTGGCAAGATGTTGTCCGTAGGGTAAATGACATAGGCATGCATAACCGGACATATCAGCAGGTACGCCATCACTGCAGTGATTTACTTAGACATGTCCGGCAGTGTGCGATCCCCCCCTCACTAGAGTGGAGGAGCTGCTCCTGAGCCTGGTGGCTCCTGGCCAACAACAACAACAGCAGACATGTATCATCATGGAGACCGGAGCCACCCAGCAAGTTTACATGGAGCGTGCAGGTAACATGGCATATATGTGGACTACTGTTACCTCTATTGGTAGATAATGCATATGTGAGATGTATTCTGTGTAGTTAGAAGATGTGGAGCCTGGTGTTGTGCAATACTGATAATTTGGTATGATCTGTAGGCTTGTGACTGTCAACCATTGTACAACTGTAAGATTGCAAACCCACAGTAGCAATGCCACAGTTGTTGCCACTGACAAACTGTCTCATATCCTCCTAGGTCCCTCCGGTGTGACAGCAAGGCAGCAGACCCATGCTGGTGAGTGCATTCTACATTTAATATTGCAAATAAAATGTGCATGTCATAGGTGAGGTGTAGGCCATGTACACATGTAACACACCTACACATAATGCATGCTGTGCATGTTTGCTGTGAGACTATGCAGATCTCAGTAACGTGAGTAGCTGCCTCAAACACATGCAATACACAGAGCATCCCAAATAACTGTAGTGGACATTGGATAGGCAGAGTCGATACACATGCACACAACATACACAACTTTGTCATACGCAGTACATGTTAATATGCTACACATGGCATATTCAGACACCAGCTGTAAGGTCACACTCCAGTATCCCAAATGTCATCCACACAGCACACATAATATACCTGAGGGGTAGAGGCCTATCATGGGGCAGTGCGACACTCTTCAACACACAACACATTCATGTTAGGCAATGCTCCCTATTGGGCACCTTACAAACCCATGTAGCAACTGGCTGTGAAATGGTGAATGTAGCCATGGTACTGCAGTTCAGGTACAGCATGATAGGTGCCGGTCTGGCACACATTAGTAGCCTTGAGTGACCACATGATGCTGCATGATGATGGCCAATGGTACTACACCCCATCCAGTTACAGTAACCACAGTACTACACATAGTATTCATTGCTATACACCTCAATGTTGTGTGTGTGCAAACATATGCACCTATACACAATATGCATAGCAATCACCATTTGCACAAAGTGACACATATATGTCTTGTAATGCTATTGAGTGTATAGGTCGCATGACGCACATTGGGTATGTGTGATGTTTAATGTTGCAGTTGTGCTGTAGCATGCCATGTCATGGCTGGCACTGGCATGTCCACAATATGTTCTACACTCACCATAACTACTCTACAATGGCTATGTTGAGCAATGGTATTCCATCAGGTATACATGCGCCACTCATCCTGTGTGTATACATAGCATGCATGAGCTAAACCTGTGACAACAATTATCTGCTAAAGACACAGACACTCTAATCATTAATGAATATCTATGTGACACACAGATACACATCCAGCCATGGTATGTATACCTGTGAGTGATGGTGCACAGCACATTGAAGAGCTTGTGATACCTGCACAGCAATGTTGTGTCCATGTACACATTGCATTCCAGGGTGAGGCCAATCACTGAACAACAACACACATGCTTCAAAGCCATGTATACTGTTATTAGCAAGGACTGTCTACACTCACACTGCATGCTGTTGAGCAACACACGTCCTGCATGCTGACATGTGTAATATGACTGTTTGGCTTGTGATACTGTACCCCACCATCAACCGCTATTGAGTATGTTCTGGATTGCTGGTGGTGTGTGTGTGTCTGCTTCAGTGAGGAGTGTATTTGTGTGCATGTGTGCATGTGTTCATGTGTGCATTTGTTCATGTGTGCATGTGTGCATGTGTGCAGGTGTGCAGGTGTGCATGTGTTCATGTGTGCATGTGTGCATGTGTGCATGTGTGCATGTGTTCATGTGTTCATGTGTGCATGTGCATGTGGGTATGTGTGCATGTGTGCATGTGTTCTGACATCATGTACAGTTCGTAAAGTGTGTTTCCTGTCTTCCTCTCACAGGTGCTGAGGTTGGGCTTGTTCACTGCAGTAGGGTACCTGATGTCACTGACACAAATAGTGATAATGAGGATAGGTGTGTTGAGGCACAGGCATGTTTGTCAGGATCTGTCATTGGGCCACCAATCGACAGTACACAAGTGTCCACCCCATCCATGCACACAGTCATACTGCCAATACATCCATCATCACCAATGCCCTTAGCTGAGGGACAGTGTACAGTTGGCAATGGCCAGGACAGTGTGGTATCTATGGCACATGCATCTGGACACAGCAGCCATACCCAGATGTCTGGAATGGTACCACATAGGCAGATGTCCAGGGGTTCTTGTCTGAGCACTGCTGGTCATCATACCCCTGGCAGATGTGCCACAGGTCTTACAACCTCACGCATGTTCCAGGCTGTCATGGTGGCACAGGCACGTATGGAACGGTACACCAGACAGGGACTAAGGGCACAGAGGGCACATAACACCACTTTAAATGACAGTATCCATGACCTAGCAGGTGCCATCTGTAATTACACTGAGGTCACTGATAGACATTGGGGTGAGACATTAGATGTCCTCTGCAATGTCATGTCCATGTGTCAGGACAGTGCGGAACGGTTGACATATGCCAGCAACATCAGCAGCTGGCAGTTGCTGCAGATGTCCCTCAAGTCACAGCCGCTCCCGTAGTGCCAGTACCAGCCCCAGCAATGTTGGGGGTGGGCTGTCCATAGACCGTCCTAGAAGACCACGTGCATGTGGCTCTGGCCAGTCCCAGCAGGGACCTGGGTCCAGTGTACATATGTCTACTCTGAGGATAGTACCTAGTCTGGCTTAGTACCTGATACTGTTAGTAGCACCCCTGCCAGGCACAGGTACCGTATCCGTGGCCAGAGATGGTGATCTGTAAAGTCTGGCAGGTACAGTCTGTGGCTGTCCCACAAATCCCCATATATGGCAGCCACATGGTGGAACTGTGTGCATGCAGACACACACACACATAAACCAAACAACTAGGGCTAACACATACCCGCACACATTACATCAATATTGACCCATACCAGTACTCTTGGCCCTCACACACTCACACACACACACACACACACACACACACACACACACACATGTCGATTATATGGCTCAATGTAGGCCTCTGGCAAACCAACAACACACCCTGTGCATATGATGAAACATGTGCCACCTCCTGTCATCTGTAACATTGATGCAGGAACAGGCTAACATAGTGCTGATGCACAGGGTGACTTCATAGCAGTATAGCAATGTTAGCATGTTGTCAGCAGTAAAGTGTAATGATATCCTTGAAGGTGTAGCTGAGCAGGTATGATGCATTAAAGCTATGATTGTCAATGTAGTATTGTTTACACTAGTGTTAATTGTAATAGTGTATTGTCCGCCCACGTGCCACTTGGCTGATGTGTGTAGTATTGGCAGCATGTGTTAGAGAGTGGACAGTACATGTGGGATGTGTGCAGCACAGATTTGCAGGTGTACATTTGTGAACATGGTGGAGGTGCACTGTCTGCATGTACGTGCATAGTGGACACATGGGCAGGGTGACATGCCCTGTATTACACAGTGTTAACACTCCATAGTTTCTATTGGTGGCCAGTATGCATTGTACTATACACATTTTGGAACTTGGGTACACGTGTGCATGACATGGTTTGACACTGTGCTGTGGATGATACTGTTACTATCTGTTGTTGGTTTGCATTTTGGTAGTGTACATAACCTCAACAGCCTGACCATAAACAATCATTAGATGATGTCTTGACAACTGACACACAGATGTAGGACACACAGTAACATTTGGATCCTTCAGGTACTATACTATGCCAGTAGCCAGTGGTATTCACCTGCACCTATTCCAGGGACCACTCCTGTTTGGCATATAGCTCTCTTAGGTGCAAGCAAACACAGTAGGGATATGTCCGTCCACATCTGGAAGTGCATACTGTGGCCTATAATGCATTCTCCAGATGACACACACATCCTCCACAAGGGTATCATACAGACAGATACCTGTTGTCAAACCCATGCTGTAAAGCTATAAGCCAACTAAAGCATAGTCATCCACCTTTACAAAACATAGTATCACCACAGTACCACATAGGTAGTAGCCCCCAACATGTGGAACAGGTACTAATGTGCACATACAGCCAAGTGTTACATCATCTCTCCTTTGGTAATCACATTTCCAAAGGTATTTTGAAATCCCTCAGTGAATCACATAAGCAATAAGGGGTCTGCATGCATATCCACAAAGGTTGTTGCACACCTATAATGAATAGCCATCATTAACAGACTTTGCTGCGTTTGAACAGGTCTGAAATATACCTCAGGCATAAACCCTCACTCACACTATTCAATAGAAACCGTAATGAGTGTGTGTGACATGGATGACCTAGGCCAGGGATCACTGCAGTGGCTGAGCTTGTCACAAGCATACAGATGTGACCTATGGTCTGGAAAGCAGCAGCACACTCTGGCAAAGATAACAGATGTGTTCATGGAGAAAGCAGGGTTCCCACCTATGAAATAATTGAGGTCACATGTACGTATATGTATTTGCCACACAGCTACCTGATGTGCAATGCACATACTGTTGTCATTGTGATATGTCATACAGTAGTAAAAGCAAAACCCACAGCACATTGACCAACTGTGTCACACACACACACACACACACACCAAGTGCAGGATTCAAACCCCTACCTAAGTAGGTTATGATACTAGAGCAGTACACATTAACACGACGTGCTATACACATTACTGGGAGCTCTCCTTTCCACATGTATATTTGTAGGATGGTGACATCATCAGACTTGACAAAGATGAGTATACCACTTTTAAGGTGTTTCAGTAGTCTTCAAAAAGTTTACTCCTGTCCAAGGAGACACCCACACACACACACATACTCAGCAAGTGCAGGATTCAATCCCCTACCTAACTACTTTAAGATACTAGAGGAGTATGCATTAACACGACACGCTATACACATTACTGGGAGTTCTCTTTTCCACAGGTATATTTATAGGATGGTGACATCATCAGACTTGACAAAGATAAGTATACCACTTTTAAGGTGTTTTAGTAGTCTCCAAAAAGGTTGCCCCTCTACAAGGAGATACACACACACACACACACACACACACACACACACACACACACACACACACTCTCATACAGTTGTCAAGTGCAGGATTCAAGCCCCTACCTAACTACTTTATGATACTAGAGCAGTACGCATTTACACAACGCGCTATACACATTACTGGGAGCTCTCCTTTCCACATGTATATTTATAGGATGGTGACATCATCAGACTTGACAAAGATAAGTATACCACTTTTAAGGTGTTTTAGTAGTCTCCAAAAAGGTTGCCCCTCTACAAGGAGATACACACACACACACACACATACACACACACACACACACACACACACACACACTCTCTCATACAGTTGTCAAGTGCAGGATTCAAGCCCCTACCTAACTACTTTATGATACTAGAGCAGTACGCATTTACACAACGCGCTATACACATTACTGGGAGTTCTCCTTTTCACATGTATATTTGTAGGATGGTGACATCATCAGACTAGCAAAGTGGGTTACATTAGGTGACATTAGGTGGGCTACATAGAAGGAATTTCTAAACACTTTGGCAATGTGATCATCAAAGGAGAGTTTACTATCTACCTGGGTCCCCAGAGCCATAATTACATTCTCCGTACATACTGGATTACCACCTATGTGGTAATTTGTGTGCACTTTGTTTTATCCAAAGGGGATGACTATGCATTATTTGGCATTCTGCTTGAGGGCATTGTTTTGACACCAGGTATCTGTCTCTGTAAGGCCCTTTTGGAGGATGTCTGTGTCAGCCATAGAGTTGATTATGGACCACAGTTAGCAGTCATCTGCAAACTTGTTCAGCCATACTCCTCCCGTGCTTGCCTGTACCTCTGAGCAGTATCTACTGAACAGGTGGGGTCCCAGGACCAAGACCTGTGGGATGCCATTTGTGACTGGTTTAGAGTCGGACATGGCACCCGCAACTCTGAACAAGTGTGCTTGATCTGTGAGCCAGTTGGCCACCCATCCTGTGACATAGCTGTTAATGTTCAAGCTGGTAAGCTTGTCCATGATGCCAGAGTGGGGAATGGTGTCAAAAGGCCTTACTGAGGTCCAGGTGGGCTGTGTGGACTACTTTCACCTCCATCTATGTCCTTGGTAACTGTTTCAAATAAGTCAACTAGGTTTAGGAGGCAGGATCTGCGTTTAGCAAAGCCAAGTTGGGTAGAGTCCAGTGTCTGGAGGTCCCCAATGTCTCTGTTTATGGGTTCCATGATAATTTGCTCCATAGCTTTGCAGACCAGGCTGAGTAGGCCTATAGGGCAATGGTTTCCTAGTTCTGTTGTGGCACCCCCTTTGTGGAGCTGGATGACTGTTGCTGTATGTCATTCTTTGGGTACATAGCCTGTGGTAAGGTTGAGTCTGGACAGTGAATGTAGGTGAGGGTGTAGTTCCTTTTGGGGCTGGTGTAAGTCAAAGCCTGGGACACCATCCAGTCCCATTGATGCTGTGTTCTTAGCTTTGGAGAGGGCTGTTTTTACTTGTATGTCCATGAAGTCTGGGGCTCTGCATTCTTCTGGGATGGACACAGGCCCTTTTGGGGGTGATGGGGGGAGTTTGCACTGAGCTTGTCCCCCAGGATGTGGGCAATGTAAGTTGGTTCAGTGTATTTTTTGAAATTTTGCAGTAGCTGACAGAATATTTGAGAGTTGCCATCTAAATGTTTGGTATAGCTAACGAAGGCTTTGTGGTTATTATTCTTACATTCCTTGGCAATTTGTCTTTAGAAACTGGCCTTGGATTATTTTA
The DNA here is from genome assembly GCF_019279795.1 of Protopterus annectens. Classification (NCBI taxonomy): domain Eukaryota; kingdom Metazoa; phylum Chordata; order Ceratodontiformes; family Protopteridae; genus Protopterus; species Protopterus annectens. Next base: position 1,098,564,405 of record NC_056743.1, read on the forward strand.
TGAGCGATCATTGTTTCTTCCTAATAATGATCAGTGATGCCTTTCCTTTTGTGAAGTTTGCTCTATCGTGTGTTCGTTTCCTCCTTCTGTTGTATAGCTTATTTATTGGCGATGACCACCAGATTGGTTTCTTATTTTTGGAGGAGTGCATCTTGGTTTTATTTGGGATGTCTCGATTCATGCATCCCTGTAGACGCTCAAAGAATGCACTTGTAAATGATTCGGCAGATTGTATAGCATTATCCTATAGCAAGGGGGCTTTGGAACTTTCCACTTTGGTCTTGGGAAGTGTGCAGTTTGCTTTTGAAAATGTCTTCACAGTGGTTTCCTTGACTGGGGGAGGGGGGGATGTGGATGTCCAGTGTGATTACTTTATGATTTGATATTACCAGCGAGGGGTTTATCTCTGTTGTGGAACACTGGTACCCCATGTTGGTGATGATCAGGTCTAGTATGTTGTCACCTCTAGTGGGCGTGGTGACCAGCTCTTCTAGGGTGTTTGAGTTTTTAAACTCTAGGAAACATTGGGCAAAGGACGTTGTACACGAGTAATTCTCCCATTCAATGTTTGGGTAGTTGTAATCTCCTCATATAATGGTGCTTGATAGGACCTTTATATTTTCTACTGTTCTCAGGAATACTGAGTGAGGTTCCTGAAACAAGGTAGGTGATCTGTAGCAGGCTACAATCTGATAAGCAGGTTGCCCAATGTTAGTTGCACTTGCATGGTCTACAAGGCCTCATGCTGTGCCACTAACCTGAAGGTGTGGGTATCCATAAGGTAAATGGATACACCCCTTCCTTTTGTATTTCACTCTTGGTTTTGGGGCCAAAGATCAGAGGGATTGTGAGCGTTTTACATGGAGCATGTCCAACAGCTCTGTGTTTGACATAGCTTTGTATGTTAGGCAGAGATCACCTGTGAGTAGGCGATATGCGAGAGAGTACAGCTGGGGCATTTTGAGACGGTCTGTGTATGGCATGAATTTCAGGCCGCTAATGCTCTTTGTGAGGTATTTCTGCAGGCTTTCCAATTGTTGTAGATGTCTTGTGAGGTACATAGCAAAAGGGGCATTGTACTCTATTATGGATTTAGTGAGTGATGAGTAGAGGGGAACAATGTCCTCTTCTATTCTGCATGAGACACCTTTTGTGATGAGATGTGCCATGTAGAAGGATTTACTGACTACTGTGGGGATGTGATTATCACAGGTGTGTCCACTGTCCACCTGTGACCCAAGGTCTCTTATCACACTTTCAGTGTTAAGTATACTACCACCTATGTTGTAGTTCATGGCTACAGAGTTTTTACCATAGGGGATGACAATGCACTTATTGGTATTGAGCTTGAGGCCATGGCTTTGACACCAGGCATCTGTCTCAGTGAGGCCCTTTTGTAGGATGTCCACATCTTTAGTATTTACAATTATGGCTCCTAGTTTGCAGTCATCTGGAAACTTCATTAGCCACAGACCTTCCATGTTAAAGTTTACTTCAGGGAAGTAGATACAAAACAGGACAGGACCCAGGACTGAACCCTGTGGTACTGCACTCGTCACTGGTCCAAAGTCATACTTGGAGTCTGCTACTTTCACAGTGTGTATTCTGTCAGTGAGCCAGTTGGCAACCCATCTTGTGACATAGCAATTTATACCTAGTTTAGTGGGTTTATCTATAATTCCAGAGTGGGGGATGGTGTTGAAAGCTGTGGCAAGATCTACATAGGCTGTGCAAACCACCTTACCCTTGTCTATGGTTCTGGTGACTGCTTCAATGTCGTCTATCAGGTTTAGGAGACATGATCTGCATTTTACAAACCCAAAATGGTTGTGGTCCAGAATTTGGAGATTACCAGTGTCTTTTTTTATAAGTTGTATGATGATACATTCCATGGCCTTGCAGAGCAGGCTCATCAGGCTAATGGAGCGCTAGTTCCTGGGGTCCGTGGTGTCTCCACCCTTGTGCAGTGGGATAACCGTCGCTGTGCACCATTCAGCAGGCACAAAGCCTGTGGTGAGGCTATGACTGAACATGGTACATTGGTGTGGTGCCTGTTCATTCTGTAGTTTGTGTAGAACACAGCCTGGGAAGTTATCTGGTCCCATGGATGCTGTGATACTGGCTTTGGAGAGTGTTTTTTACCTGTGTAGCTGTGATGACAGCAACTTTGCAGTCTTCCGTTATAGAGATGTGCTCTTTCATGGATGAGAGGGGGTAAAGTTAGCACTGATCCTATCTGCCGGGATGTTGGCAATATCAGTTGGGTCTGTATATTTAGTGCCATTGAGCTGTAACTCAGAGCAGATCTGAGTGTTGCCATGACATGGACCTGTCTGTTGGGCAGAGATCTCCTGAGTAGACAGTATGCAACAGATTACAGATTGAGTTAAATTCAGTCTTATTGCATGGGGGAACTGTTTGAGGCCAGTAATGCTCTTGTTGAGATACTTCAGTGGTCTTTCCATCTGCTGCAGATGCCTAGTCAGATTCATCGCAAGTGTGTTGTGGTACTCTATGATGGGTCTGATGACTGATGAGTAGAGGGAACCTCCTTTGACCTACATGCAAAGACCTTGGCAGTTTGTGGGAACACATAGCAAGATTGTCTGACCACTTTGTGAATGTGTTTCTGGAAGTAGAGATGACTATCCACATGTGTCCATAGATCCCTTATTATCACCTCCATATTTAGGGTGTTGGCACCTATGTGGTATTTGTATGACTGTAGCTCGAGGCCATAATTTTGACACCACATCTGTCTGACTGAGACCCTTTTTAAGGATGTCTCTGTTGTCCCAAACATCAATTATAACAACTTTTTTGCAGTCATCCACAAACTTTGCTAAACATAGCCCTCATGTGTTTGACTGTATTTCTGAAAAGTTTACACCAGACAGGAGGGGTCCCAGGACTGAGCCATGGGGGACAGCAGTTGTTACCAGCTTGAACAGGAGACCACAATTCTTACCTTGTGTGACCTATCTGTGCCCCAGTTGGCAATCCATCAGATGACATACATATTTATGCACAGGTTGTTGATTTTGTGGATACGACATGTGTCTGGGATGTTGGAAAAGGGCTTTTCAAGGTCTATGTGGGACATGTGTAGCTCATTTAATTGATGCATTTCCTGGGTGACTGCCTTGAAAACAGTCTAGCAGGTTTGGGAACCATGATCTGCCCCTGACCAAACCAAAATTGGTAGGGTTGGGTGTTTGTAGGCTCCCAATAGCTCTGTTTATGAGTTCCATCATGATGGACTCCATGGCCTTGCAGATCAGGTTTAATAGGCTTATAAGACAATAGTTCCGATGGTCTGTTGTGCACAAACATTTGTGGAGTGTGCCAAACGTTGCTGTAACACATTCAACAGTTTCATATCCTGTACAGAGGGTGAGGCTCAACAGACTGTTTAGGTGCAGGGTCTGTTTGTTCTGGAGTTCACTTATGACACAGCTAGGGAAACAATGTAATCCCATAGACGCCGTGTTTTCAGGTTTGGAAGGAATGGTTTACCCATTCTATATGTGATATCTGTGCTTTCACAATCTCCAGGTATGATGATAGGGCCTTTTGTCAGTGGGAGGGGGGTATGTATGTATGAGCCTGTCTGACAGGATATTGGCAATGTCAGTCATTTACAGTTTGCACTGACTCAGGACATATATGAGTGTACATTGCTATTTATGACATAGCGGAAGGAAGCGTCATGGTTCTCTTTGGACTCCTTCACAGATTATTTTGCCAGAACATGGATTGGATAATGTTTGGAGTGGACATTGTTTATTGATGATACTGATTGCAGGTTTATTGATCTTCTTTGCTTTTTCACTTTCTGTGAACAACTTAAGTACCTGTGGTACATAGTTTGATTATGACAGGGTTCCAATATATTATATGTGTCTATTTTCATATAACTGTGTGCACAAGGCAGGATTGGTGAATAGTGACAGATTCCTGGGGTAAAACACATGCAACTGCCAGATACGTGTGGCCCACTGCTGTATTCAGACATGGCCTAAGTGTGTGAGCACGCCCAGTATGACCTTTCAGTATGTTGCTGACTGACATTTGCTAAATTTGTTTAAGTGTGTGAGCATGCCCAGTATGGACATATATACTATATGTGTGTGAAAAATCAAGTTGGTTTTTACTTCAGGGCTCACTTTTGTGTTGTACATCGACAGAAAGCACGCTGTGCCTGCAGGGCTTCCATGAGTCACTTTGCAATGATTTATCAGCATTTCTACATACTAGGGGGACAGCTATTATTTGTACATTTCTACCTGGGGGCACACCTGATTGTTACTGTGGGTGTACATAGGATGAGGGGTTCACCTGACACTTATGCACATTTGCTAGGCCTGCACTGCTATGTCAGGTACTCCATTTCAGTCTGTACTGTTGCCTATCATACTGGCTTGAGGCATACTACTGTACTACAGATCTTAGCTTCCAATTTCACGTATATTAGTTTGTGACTTCATAGCCTACCCAACCCACATCACACTGCCTGGCCTGCTGTTATCTGTCTGCATAGGCCTGGGGGGAAGTTCAGAGGGCATGATACAACATTTGTTTGTGTTTGCGTTAGTCTACAATTGTCCTGCTGTGACTGTGCCAGTGAAATGCTGTCATGGCTTAGTGGTTCAGTACTGTGACTATAGTGCACCGTATCCTGAGTTCGAGCCCTGTCACTGCTTTTTATTTTCCTGCTGGGCAGACCTGACTGGTTAAGGGACAGTAAAGCAGGTGTGAGTGTGTTTACCCGACTTTGCTCTACTTTGCCTGACTTTGCCCAACATTACCCAACATTGCCCAACGTTGCCCAACATTGCTCTAGTTTACGTGGTGTGCAGCTCCACGCAATTGTGCTTAAATATGCTAAATATTGGTAAAATGTGCTTAGCACTGCTTTATATTGCTTAAAATAGGGAAATCATGCCTCAGGTGGTGCTGCAAGGCTGCCTATGTCGTTTACACATAGTACACTCCCTATACATGTTTGAAAACAGGTAGTGTCAAGTTAGGCATCCCTTTTATTGTATGTGTGAGTCAGAGAGAGGTGTCATTTCCAGGGTTCCTACTGAGTCAGTATGTGTGCTATGCGTTGCCTCTTTGCCAAGGCCAAGGCATACTGGGCACGCCTCCTTCTGCCTACTGGGGCAGGCTCAGGTTGTTCCTCCTCCGAGTCATGCTGTGCCTGTGCAGGCCTTGGCAATGGTGGGAGGCTGTTTGGCCCTGCCCCACGCTGTTCCTGCTGCAGCTGTTTTCCCAGGATCATATTGTGTAGCATGGCACATACCATGACAATTTGGGTACATGTAGTTGGTGAGTACTGCAAGGATCCACCAGATGTGTCCAGGTACTGTAACTGTGACTTGAGCATCCCAAACACACGCTCAGTAATGTTTCTTGTTTGTGTGTGTGCCTCATTATGGAGTTCTTGTTCAGGTGTGTGTGCATTTCTGATGGGTGTCATCATCCATGGCTCCAGTGCGTATACAGCATCCCCCACTAGGTGACCACCAGGGATGTCCTCATTGGCAAATCTCTTGTACAGCTGTGTCAGATGCCAGATGTGGGAATCATGATAGCTTCCAGGGCAGCCAGCACACACATTCATTATTATGCCCTGGGCATCACACGCGACCTGGCAGTTGATGGAGGGGAAGCCCTTGCAGTTGATGTAGACCCTACCCCGCTCACCGGGTGGTGCTTTGATGTGTATGTGCGTGCAGTCTATTGCACCCACTACCTCAGGGTATTCTGCTATTTGGTGGAAAAGACACATATTGCTGGCCAATGCCTCACTGGAATTGGGGAAATATACATGCTCACCGACATGTGCTGACATGGCATCCAGGAACTGGTGCAGTACCCTGGATGCTGATGCCTGTGAAACCCCCATCATATCACCAGTTGGTCTCTGGAAGGTACCTGTAGCTAGTATTCGTAGGCCAACACATACCTTGGTATCCACTGGGATGGGTTCCCCTCTGTTGGTTCTGTGTGTGAGGCGTGGCCGGCACAGCTCAACAATTTGCTGCAGAAGGTCTCTGTCCACTCTATAGTGCTCCACTATCTCCAGCTCATGTAGCCCCTGGTAGGTTACCCTGGGTCTGTACACTCTTCTATGTCTCCTCACTGTGGGTTGCTCAGCAGCATTCACAACATTACCACCTTCAGCACCTTGCACATGTTGGTTTATGATAGCAATAGCAGTTCCTAACATTTTGTCTGACTTAAGCTTTTTAAGTTTTCACTCTTTGTATACCGCAGTGTTGCAGAGTTCTTGGGAAAAAAAAACAGGGTAGACTGCTGTTTGCACAGTTTAAAGTGCTGGGCTGGGCTGGGCTAGTCTACTGCCTGTGTAATTGGCTGATTCTGATATATTTCACCTGGCAGCACTGCTAGTTCTCCTTGGTTAACTTCCTACTACTTCTTTTCCTTCCTTTTTCCCTTTCTGTTTCCACGAGGGGCAGCGCTGTGCAAACAAACACACATGCGCGCCCACGTGCACACGCTGTGTGCCCGTTTGCAAGAAATTTCAGATATATCCACGGTGTACACCTTTGGTTTCTTGTTTTCAGCTAGGACAACTGTAGACATGCCTCTTGCAATCCTGAGCAACTCATGGCAAACACAAGCCACTGTGCTCCAATCAGCTTACAGTCTTTCAGACATACCCCCTCATGATGTCACCTATCTTCTACTACTCCCCTACTCCTACACTTACACTCTAAGGACGTGGCTCACATGCCAGGGAAAATTTGGATTCACTATCCTTATCCTCATTTGCATAGAATTGCCTACTAATGCTTGGTTACATCTCTCACACTAAGCTTCCCCCCCCCACTTAGCAACCACTACTCAATGGCCATGTTGTTTTCAGCCTGTCATTTACCTGCATTGCAGAACAAGCTTTTTAGTGAAAATGCCCATTTGTGGCTATTTTCCACTTTTTTTCATTTTATTTAAAGCGCAGCATGTTTGCGCACCGCTGCACTACACTTAAGCATCGGTGATCGGGGAAAAAATGGATTTTAAGGATTTACAACATTTGCAAATGCCAATGGCCTTATATTTGGCCATTGGCATGCTTCGTCAACTAGATGCATCCTTTATTTGGAGCTGTCATAGCTCCGTTTAGCTATTTGCAGAACGGTACTCCATTACCAACGGAGTACATTTCTGCAAATAACACTACTCTTCCACGGACAGGTTAGTGTTTCCTGGATCGCAAATTTACCTCATTTGCATAGCTTTCAGCAGCAAATGAGGTAATTTGCATACCATAACACTGTCCGTGCAAGAGTAGCTTTAGAAGCTCTCATGCATGCCCCTGCCGGCTATTGCTGAATTGCTCGGCAGACATATTGCCTGTCTGCCGTCTTACACTACTCTTAGACTCCATGCAAGCCTTCGTGAATCTGGCCCAATGTCTTTGTATAACATCGCCATGGTGTTCTTCTGCCTTTTATATGGTATCCTGGGGCTTTTTTGATATATTGCGCATGTGCACGCTTACGCAGTACATCATTGCTTTAGACAGGAAGCGGTGGATAAAGGAAGATCTCTGCTGTCTTTTTTTTTTTTTTTTTAAATAAATAAATAAAGTTTGAAATCCGGACTGTTGATAGGTACGAGAGAGACCGGATTGAAAAAGAAAAAGGAAAATCAGGTACATGTCTTTAGTTTGGCATAATGTAACTGATTTTCCTTGTATTTTCTCTGTCTTGTCTTTTTCATGCCTCCGTACTGTCTCGATTTCATTCTTTATTATTATTTTTTTTTTAAAGCTGAAGAAAAGTGAAAAACCTGTAGCATTAATTAATGGAAAAAAGTCCAGGCGACCGGACTTTTTCCATTGGTATATGTTCAGATTTACAATGGGTACACTGGTTGGGCTGACCAATCAGCGTGCGACTTTTGAATGTTAATGGCCAGTCATTGTATAATGCACATTATAAGTCTCTCCCAATCCTACTGCTGTGACCACTATGTGTTTTTTCCAACTTTTAAGTAAAATCTTGAACAGATTTTAGAGGCTTAAAGATGTTTGATAAGTATTCAAGCCTCACAGTAATTTAAAAGCAATTAGTACCATTATTTCTTTAATCAGCGTTCATGTGATAAAACAAAGAAATGTAACAATATTAATATACGGCTATTAGAATGCTGACACCAGTAAAACTGCCACATTTCTGAAGTGCCAGCTATAATGTTGTTATTTTCCTGACAGCAATGTTTCATAGAATATCAGAACTGTCTTCTTACAAAAAACACTTGTTTAAGAAACACTCCTCCACCACCTTCTCTCTTACTCTCTCTCTGTCTCTCTTTCTCTGCTTCGCATGTACAGTTTTGTTCTTTTCCTTACACAGCTAGACTATGTTGTCTTCTTTTACTGTTTGTCATTGCCAAGAACAATTAGTCCATGGTCAAGAAGGTACATTGTTCATTTCCATTAGTGCACTGTTTTATTCCTCTTCCACTTATTTGCAAGCTGTAGAGCCCCCTGTATGACCCATGAAACCCATACCATGTATTTAAACTTATTGGAAAAACTCACCATCCAACCCAATATCATATTCATGGGAGACTTGAATTACCCCACTATTAACTGGGAATCCTATACAATACCAAATGTACAGGTACAGAAATTACTGGATTTTGTAACCACAAACTCTCTGGACAATACATCAACCAGGGGTCCAACCATACTAGATCTGGTCCTCACTAATATGGGAGAGTGCTGCATACCCTTAGTGTAATGTCTTCACTACTAAGGTCAGACCACATAATAGGTCTCCTCTGAAGTAAAAATAAAGCCTGGACTCCCAGATATCCATAGAATATTCAGAAACTACTCTAAGGCTAACTTCCTGCTAATAAATGATAACCTGGCAAAATTTCAACACCCCATAAACCCTAAGAACACTGCTGCCTATGCAAAGCTGTTCACAGAAATCCTATACAAGCATGTTAATAGCTGCATAGAGGCAGCTGTACCGACCAGGAAGTACAGAACAAACTAAAAAAAATAAGCCTCCCTGGTGGAATCACAAAATCAATAGGCTGTATAAAAGAAAAAAAATTCATGGCAAAAATTAGGAGGCGCAGCACCCAGCAGGATAAAATAACTCTCATCAAACTTAACAAACAACTCAGAGGACAAATAAAGTCAACCAAAGCCAAATTTGAAGTAAATTTGGCCTCCCAGGCCAAGGACAACCACAACGCATTAATGTTCGCAACCTCGAAGGCAAAACACAATTGTGTGCAGAGCTCATTGTTAATGGAGCCACTTATACTGAACAAGAAGATATAGTAAACCTTCTGGCAGATAAATTCAGCTCCAACTTTAGCCTTCTCTCCCCCTCTCAACCTTCCCCCAGGAAATACCATCAAATATAACTCCCCTGCCATCACTAGGGAACAGGTCCTTAATGCTCTCTCTAAGGCCAAGAACATTGCATTAATGGGCCTAGTCAGTACCCCAGGATGTCTTCAAAATAGCATGAAACATGACCTATCAGGCCCTCTGGAATTGTTATTTAACTGTAGCCTCCAAACAAGCTGCATGCCTCATGAACTGAGAACATCAACAGTCATCTCTCTACACAAAGATGGGCCGTCTACAGACCCTGGAAACTGCAGACCCATAGGTCTCACTAGTCTTACATGCAAAGCCATGGAAAGTATTATTATGGAAATGATCAATAATGATATAGTAAACCTCCAGACACTGCACCCAACTCAGATGGTTTCATCAAGGGCAGGGCATATCTACTCAACATGGTGGACTTCTTTCAGAAGGTCACCAAAGCAATGGATGAGGGCAAAATGGTTCACACTGCCTATCTTGACCTGGTCAAGGCATTTGACACAATACCCCACTCAAGCATTGTTGACATACTCAAGAGATTAGGTACAAACCTGTATGTCACCTGGCGGATAACCAAATGGCTCACAGACAGGACCCAGGAAGTTAGAATTGCGTAGTCCAGAAGAACGAAACCCATGTGTGACTGTGCAGCCTCTACTTAAAACTCAAGTAAAGAACAAGCCAGGCTCACTTAGTGCCAAACTGCACTAGAGACACCATATTCCCAGTCCAAAAGGCTGTAAAAATCCAAAGGAAATGTAGAGTAACTTAGAAAATTGTCACTATGCCACCAGGAAGCCTTTAGAACCATTTGATATGAATTTATTAAACAATTACAAAAATAAAAAAATAAAACGGTTAAGTGCTTTCATTCTTCAGTTCTAGGACATCTTCAGAACCATTTAGCCACCAAAAGTCACAAGACAGCAACCAATTCAATCAAATAAAAAGCACAGAAATTAAAATCACATGACACCAGGTACCTTAAAATTAAATCATTACAGAAAACTGGATACACCGTGAAAGCTGCATAAAAATCTGTCACAATTACATAAAAAGTGCATAAATAAACTTGTTAATCCATAAAATATATCAAAAGTTTTAAGATTCATTTTTTACGCTTAATAACTTGTTTAAAAACAAGTGGCAAATAAATAATTAAATAAAAAGTTCTAAGATTCATTTTTTATACTTAAAAACCTGTTTGAAAACAAAATATATGTACGTGTTAAAGTTGAACAGCTTTAAGTTTTAAAACAGGAACAATGTAAACATATTTATTTAAACCTTTGTCATTAGCAGCATCCAGTTTTAACTACCATAGTAACACCTTCATTTCAAAACTTGTTTCCCAGGAACCCCTCTGTTATGCAGTGGCAGGAACCCCCTCTATTATCCAGTGTGATGGTGCTGCAGTAGCGTTGTCGCCTCACAGTAAGACACTGTCCGGTTCGATTCTCAGCTAGAGCGCCATCTGCGTGGAGACATCCGTGAATGGGCGTACCTTCGTTGAAGGTTGTGCGTCAGGGCTGGTAACTCGTCACGTAAAATCAACTACCAATCATTAGCGGACCGGAGTTCCGCTGTAGTGACCCCTAACCGGGAAAAGCCGAAAGACACAAACAAACAAACTGTTTCAATTATACCAAAAAGAAACTTGACAAATCCATCACAAATTTGAGCGTGCCTACATAATGCATTATTTGTATTTCCTTTACTTATGGCATACACATATACACATGTGCATAAATTCTTTTACAAAACTGCTGCTCAGTTTTTCCCACATAATAACAAAAAATTCTTTGAGATATTCCAATGTAAACTATCCCTTTGTGGCACAACTGCCATCCCCCAAAGCTACCCTAACAGGTAGATTACATATAGAGACTTCCATCTTTTCCAAAATGTAACTAAATTGATTGTATGAACCACACTTCCTTATACTCTTCTGAACGCCTTTGTAGGAAAACGTGTTTTGGTATTCAAATAACTGCTTTAAATTCTTACTCATCTTAAATACAAAAGAATGGGTCATGCCCAAAGCTTTATAAATAGACTCATCAGTCTTAAAAAAGACTCTACTTTTTTACAATAATATTTTTCACACATCCACTATAACTGACCACTAAAGAATGTGAAAAGTTAGGTTTGAATGTATTATTTATTACAACTGACCCATTGTTTGTCTCTAGTTGTAGGTGGTTATCTCAATCTAACAATGGTACATATTTAGTACCCCACCCTTGGGAAGTTTGAAAGTAATGTCTCTCAAAAATTCAAGTGGGTAACCCCTTTCTAAAAATATCTTAGTCACCAAATCCACTTCATGTTTGAAATAACAGAAATCAGAGCACATCTGAGCTGCTCTGAGAAGTTCATATTGCATTTGACATGGCTCAGATTGCAACTATAGTAATCAAGGTAACTGTTAGAGAAAGTGGGCTTCCTGTAAATCTTTCAACAAAACAACCTCTGCAAATGTCTTTAAAAATAGTAACATCCAAAATAATCTAGGGATTCCATGGTATATTGACCTGTAAATGACAAAAAGAGGTAGTATTGTTTAACTAAGACATAAAACATGTGTGCATTTCTGCATCTTGTTTCTTCCATAACATAAAAATATCATCTGAGAACCAGAATTTCCTATGCCAGTTCTTGGGCATTGTTGAAAAACTTAACAGGTTAGATACAAACCCTTATGTCATCCGGTAGATCGCCAGCTGGTTCACACACAGGATTCAGGAAGTTAGAATTGGGGAGTCCACTTCTACAAAGAGGCTAGTCACAAGTGGAGTCCCTCGGGGATCGGTCCTTGGACCACTCATTTTTGGCATTTACTTCTCTGAAGTCAAGGCCAATGTCAGTGTTCTCCTTCTGACTAAATTTGCAGATGATTGTAAATTAGGAGCTGTCATTGAATCCCACACCAATACAAAAATTCTCCAGGAAGGGCTGACAAAGAAAAACAACTGGTGTCAGAGCCATGAACTAAAACTAAATGCCAAGAAATGCATATTAGTATCCTTCTGGAAGATATCTATCCCTGGTTCCTATCATACTGACAACTCATCCCTTAGAGTTGACCTAGTAATCAGGGACTCAGGGCCACACATAGACAGTACTATAGCGTTTAATAATCATGTGTCTACAGTGGTGAGGAAATCATTCTATGTTGCATAACTTATAAACAAACTTATTTTTCCACTGTATTTAACAGACCTATCATTGAGTACAATGCCCCCTTTGATATGTAACTAAACAGGCATATCCAACAATTGGAATGTTCACAGAGGTCCTCATTTAAAGAATACAGGGCATAAGTAAAATGTCCTATGTAGAATGCCTCAAGGCCTTATCCCTGTATTCTGTCCCCTACAAGCTGTTGTGGGGAGATCTATGCCTGGCATACATTGCATTGTCAGACCCCACTCTGATGGACCTCCTGCATATCCACAAAACAAACAGCATTGGAATTACCCATTCGAAAGACTTAAACCTTGCCTGTGATATAAACAGGACCTGCTGGAGAGACAGGTATGTATCCTAGAGACTACCCCATCTCTGGAACAGGCTCCCCATCCATGTGAAGCAGAGTTCCTTCCTAACCCAATTTCACAGTAACTTGGACAATTGGATGCGGAGCAGGAATTCATCCCTGGTTTGGCACCTATGTCTCTAATGGACACAGGCAACCTGTAAATGGTTGATTTCCCAGGCCCCTGCTTGTAAATGTTTCAACTCCCGAGCTCCTGCTCACACTCATCAAGGGTACCAGAACTTGTCAGAGATTTGGGATGCATAACTAGTCTTAAAAAGACCCTTGTGGTCATTAGTGTAGCAAACACCTATGAACCTATGAATCAATATTTTAAATGCTAAACAGTTTTATTTGTTTATGGTCTTCTTATTCAGTGTTCATATCAAACTCCTGTGTTACAAATTTCAGAATACACACTTAGCATTCTTAACTATTTAGCATGCGTTTATATATTATAATTAATCTTTACATACTAATTACAATTGTTTTTATTGCGTTCCTAAGAATTCTACAGCATTACTTTATAGATTTTTTTAGTGTTTTATTAATACTACATGCAACTGTCTCTGTTTTTTATGCTTATTATCTTACATTTTTGTATAGCTCTTTTTGTGTTGTTTTTACATTTACATCATTGTCAGTCTCTCTAACCTTTTCTAAATCATACCTTGAAATGTTCATTTGATATGTATGACTCCAGCATGCTGTCATTTGCAGAACAATGATCCTCGAGATTATATACATGTGAAGTAAAGCATTCTACAAAGAGTGGTCTTCAGTATTAAACAATAAATCTTTATCTGACCTACACTTTTCAGTGTACTACCTGTTAACAAATTACTAATCATCTTATGTCATGTTAAATAAGTAAGTAATCAACTGACTGATTAATTCATTTATTCATTCTTTTGTTCAGAGTTTGGTTACACTTTATAAAATCTAACTATCATACTTTTTTATTTTCATTAAAACACTCTAGTCAGTGTGTTCTGAAATTGTATATGAGATTCAAAACAAGGTATGTGCTGATGAAATATAAATTTGAGACAAAATATTTATAAAAGAAAAAATAAAGATACACTTTGCCTAGAATACATAATACATTATCATTATGCAAATGATCTATGCAGTGCAAAAAATATGTAATTATAAAAATAAGGTGTTATAAGCAGACTTGCTACAACATAGGTAGTATATGCTATCGCAATTCAATAAACATGCAGTCAGTGTGAAACATATGAATACTAACAAATAAATAAAACTGTACATCTTACTAAGTGGGGGGCAAGATCTATATTATTTACCAGCAATATACTGTATAAAAGCACACAAAAAAGTAAGTGCATGAGTTTGTTTTTCAATATGCATTCTGGGGAATGGACCAAACGTTTGGAAATTTTTCAGTATCCTGTAAATTTCTTGACAGCATTTCTAAGAAAAAAACTGCATTTTAATAAAAGCACAGCACACAACAGAATTTTTGTATCATATTTCAATGATTTTGTTATAAAAAATTAAGTAATCTGAAACAAAGATTAGGAAATGATTTTGTTCCATGGAATGATATCAGATAAGGATACAGAGTAAAGAGTTAAATCATTTACAGTAATGCTTGCTACAAACAAAAGGAAATGAATAACTTAGAAAATATTTTTGCTGCAAAAGCAAAACATTAGCAATAGATCTGCCACTGAATCTTTACCACAGACTGAGCATTCCCTTATGATATTTTACCTACAGCAGCTAACTTGTGATAAATTAGGTAGGCATTATTTATTATCATGAATTATCAACGACAATTTCAAATGCATCTTTTTACATGTCGGCCTAGTCCAAACTTATATTGGCATCACTTAAAGAATGAGAGTAATACATGCAAGAAAGAGCAATATACTGAACTGGAATTGAATTATATAGGAAAGACAAAAAGTGCTTTTTAGATTAGTTTAAACAAAAGGACAATTTTAGTTTACCACTGATAGGTCTGCAATAACTCCATTATCTACTGTATGATATAGGCAGAGATGAAGCATAGAATAAACAGTAATATAAAAGGTTTATTGTCAATCCCCATATTTGAGATGTCTAATAAAATCTGAAGTAGCATGAATTAATTAAATAAATTAAAGATCTTAACAAAATTTGTGTGTCTGGAATCAGGAGATTCAAAAAAGGAACAAAGTTTAACAAATCTGCTCAAAATTTTGTCCTAGACGTGAGCTGCTTTGTAAAAACATACTGAGTGCATGAATTAGATCCTTGGTTATGGAATCCAAACTGGGGTTTTGACAGGAAAAATACTCAAATGACTCAAGTTTGAAAGCAATTGAACAATTTTGGATACAGTTCAAAACATAACTAAATTAGGCATTTTAAGATCACCTTTGGGTTTTGAACCTATAATATTATTTAACGTCCTAAGATGTCTATTATGCCAGATCAGATTCACAATGATACTGGTGAAAGTTTTAAAGATGGCTAAAGGAATATAAAAAAAACAGGTTCAAACAAAAATGGAAAATCCTGAAAAATATGTCTATTTTTAACAATAGGAGCTCCATCTAGAAGATCAAACCTAAGTTTGTTATGGAAGGGAGTGCCTACTTTGTGTTTTATGCCTAAATACTTAAACTGGCTAAATTAAATAAGCAAGTAAGGGCTGAATTACGATTATAGAACAAGGAACAACAATAGTGTAGACTTTTCATGTTTGCATTTATAGTTAGAGGTACTTGTATATTCTTTAATTAGGATTGACAGTCTTGGAGTAGTCTCCCTTGGCATTTTATAAATAGAGAAAATACATTGTTAAAGTAAGTAATATTGATATAGGAGTTGCTGAACTTAATCCCTTTAATCTGAATCATAGCTAGCTTATCTGGCACCCTGTACAGTTCCCAGTCTGCTGAGTACCTCTCCTCAACTGTAAATTGAAAAGCAAAAAAAAAAAAAAAAACTGTAGCAAACTTCTTGCTACATATGTAACAAGCAGCTTGCTTCATTTCACACAAAGATCTTTAGCCATGACTACAAATACAGTATTTGCATTCTGCATGCTGATGCTCTGTGCTCAAGACTGAAGATCTTCATGAGTGGTACCACAGCACTGGCATCCTCCAATCACACTCCCAAACTTCCTGTACCTGGATCAGCTGCCCCCTTTACCCCACCCCAATTACACTTCTGCCTTCAATACCTGGGTCCTGGAGAGCTCTAGAGGACAAAAGTTCTAAACAAAAAATAAAAAGGTAAGGTGAAAAGGGACAGTGTTGCCTTGTGTCATTTAATATTTTAACTGGAACCAATAGCTGACTATTAATTGGCAGGCATGTCAGATCTGGATTGCATAAACATTTAATGGCTTTGTATAAACATGCTAGGAAAAGAAACATTTTCTAGTATTGCAAATAGGAATCATACATGGACTTAATCATGTTACTAGCATCAACAGCAAAGACTGCCTGTTGATCACCAGGTTTGTTATAATGGTAAAGAACCAACTCCAACATTAAGAAACTATTGTATGTCTCACTGAACTCTATGAAACCAGGTTCAACTAGATAAAACCCTATGTCCAAAGCAGAGTTATATACTATTATATTTAATAAGGGAAATAGGTTGATCATTTTGAGTATGTGGAGGATCAGAATTTGGTTTAAGAATGAAAATAGTTTTGGATTGGTTGAGATATTTATCTATATTTCTATGCAATTTAATGTTATCAAATAACTTTGGGAGAGCTGAGCCTAGTTTTAATTTTTGTATTTAACAAAAACAAAAAAGAATCAAAGGAATTGTAACCAGGAGTGTTTCCTTGTTTTAAATTTGAAATAGTTTTTAATATTTCATCATGGATATTATCTTCACTACGAGTGCTAAACCTTTTCCTCTAAAATCTGGATGTGTTAAACTTGTGAAGAAAATAACTAATATTATTTGTTTCTATACCAGGATTATTGGAAGCGTAAATATCAACATATGTATTACATAATGCTGATAATGCGTATTTTAATTACACTAACAATTTACCATTATTCTTTATAGAGGAAATGTCAAAAGTATGATTCAACTTCAAAAGGCAAACAACTTCAAATTAATGTCTGCCCATTATACATATTTAGCCCCAAATTGGCCTCAAAAAAGAGATTGATTTGTTAGATGCAACAACTTCAATTCATACTGAGCGGATGCAGAACATCAAATTTCTTCTGCTAAAAGCATTTCAAGATCTTTGCCTCTTGAAGAAGAGATTTGCTTTTCCACAGATGGATTTTTCACTAATATGTTTTTTTTGCCATGTATTGGGCTTTTGCAATTAAAATGCAGCCCATCTAACATCAAGTGGCATATTACTGTCATATTAAAGACAGAATTAAGAAAATAATTTTGTCAGTAATCTCCTGTGCTTCTGAAAGATGCAGATTATGTCACCAGTTTGAATTAGAGCCTGCTTTTAGAAACAGCGAGATCTTAATGTATATTAGTGAAGGATCAGTAAGGGCTCTCTCCTGTGAGTTCTATTCAAGTTTAAAACTAAAAGAGATATTTATGGATTAAGAAGACTTCAATTCTTAACCAAGATTTATGTAAGGCAGAAAAATAGTGAAATCACACTTCCTAGAAAATAGTGCTCAGTAAGGATCAAACTGATCATATACATTGAGAACACCCTGCAGCAATTGAGTATCTTTTTTTGAATATATTGCATGAAAACCTCATTTGTCCAAAGCTGAATCTAATGTTAAGTTCCAGTCACCCCAAGAATCATATCAAGGGTAACAAAGGTAGAGAGATTCTTAAATAAGTACTGAAAGAAAGAAGTTGTATTTACAGAAGAATCATAAACAGACACTGATAGATTGGCTGAATGAGTAGTTGACTAATACATTCTACATAAATAAATCTGCCATCTGCATCTTCTTTTACCCATGTTACATTGAAGAGAAAGCTCCTGTTGATAATATCTGTCACATCTGAATTATTTGACTTTCCTGTAGCAAAGATTGCTGGTACTCACTTTCTTTTTAGAGACTCAAACTGTGATGGACACATATGAGTGTCTTGAATAAGAAATCCATCAGTATTAATATTATAAAAAGATACCAGAATGTTTTTTCTTAGCTATATTGTAGAGGACAGCATATTGCATGACAAAATTGTTATTGCAACCATTATTAAAGGGCATAACACTTGGATGAAAACATATGATACAGTCTCCAGATTATAACATAAGGCCACCAGCTGATTACATGTTATAGCACAGTAAAGTTTAAACAGTACAAATCGCTAGCCCCCACCCACAATCAAATCCCAATTTTATTTGTTTAAACTAGCAGATAAAGATGGATGGTAAGTAAGCAAATAAAACACCATACCTTACAATTTCTAAAACAGAGATAAAATACTAACAATGCCACACAATCAAGAATCAAGCAAGTCTTGGAAAGAATACCAGTGGCAGGTAAGGCTAGTTGCTTGCAAGGCACTGTTTAAATGAGATGGAACATTTTAAAATTTGCTTGAAATGTTGTGCCTTGCACCACTGAAGACCAGTAGCCTATTATGCTAATAATGTGTTTTTGAACTCGGTCCAGTAACAGTGACAAGAACGTGGAATGGGGAGGATCCTGGTTTCAATCCCCAAATAAGGGCTAGAGTTTACCTTTCATATTTAGTTCTGGTGTTTTTCCCGGTAATAGCCTAATGAACCCTCTGTATTAAAGGAAGAAAACTGGTGTCTCGAGGCCATGACGTAAAGCCAAGGTCCTCTGTGTTATCTGGGAATTAGTTAAATAAAAAGACTCTTTGGATGCTTGTGCTGCATCTGAAAGGTGAATTAGCTGTGACACTTCAATGAGCACTGGCTTGCACAACACCTGATGGGACAATGCTGGACCCAATGACATAACAGCTATATGCTGGACCTGCACCAGAGCAGCCTATATGGAATCCAAGGGAACCAACAGAGGAGGTCAACAGAGACGGATCCCTATCACAACGCCGACACGCCACAAAGCCGACACCCAAAACACCGACACCAAAAGACTGAAAATGCACAAAACTGACACCTCACAAAACCGAACACCATAACACCGACACCCAAAACACCGATACACAAAACGTAAACTACACATTACACACAACTATACATGCACTAACCGTAACCCAAACCCTAACCCTAAGGTCCAACACTACCACACACTTACCCTACCTGCACCCTAACCCTAACTCACTTAACCCACCACTAAACCTACAGTCCGTCACTATCGCACACTTACCCTACCCGCACCCTAACCCTAACTCACTTAACCCGCCACTAAACCTAAAGTCCGTAACTATCGCACACTTACCATACCCGCACCCTAACCCTAACTCACTTAACCCACCCTTAAACCTAAACTCCGTCACTATCGCACACTTACCTTACCCGCACCCTAAGTCCGACACTACTGCACACTCACCTTTCCCGCACCCTAACCCTAAATCCCTCACTATCTCACAGTTACCCGTCCGCTCCCTAACGCTAAATCCCTCACTATTGCACACTTACCGAGTCACGCTCACACATTGCCCATGTCGGTGTTTCGGCTGTCGGTATTTCACCTTGTCGATCATCTGTCTCGTCAGTCTTCTGGAGTCGGTCTTCTGAGCGTTGGTGTTTTGGCGTGTCGAGCAAGTCAAGGGGAACCACAGAGACACAGCTTTTGTGCCAACTGACAAGCCTACATTGGAGGGGGCAATGTCAAACCACATAAAGAAGCACAGTACCAGAAGGAAGACAGCCTGATGTTGGAGGCACATGTGATGGCCCAGCTGATACCAGAGAAGACAATACCAGAAAATGAGAGCTCTCTAAACTGAGTTCTAGCTCCTGAAGTAGAAAACCCATCGATTCTCTTTGGACTGTTGAGCAAGGACATGGGAGACCTTCAAACAAGTTTGGCTTTGTCAAAGGAAGGTCATGCTTACTGAATCTGGTGGGCTTCTTTGAAAAGATCACTAAGGTAATGGATGAGGGGAAAACTGTGTATACTGCCTACCCAGATCTGGCTAAAGCATTTGATACAATACCCCACTCAGGCACCGTCAACAAACTTACAGAACTAGGTATGAAACTCTTTGTAACATGCTGGATAGCTAGCTGGCTCACTGATAGGACCCAGGAGGATATAATTAGTGAGTCCACCTCCACAAGGAAGCTGGTCACTAGTGAAATCCACCAGGGCTCTGTGCTAGGCTCACTTCTCTTTGGGATCTACTTGTCAGATGTCAAAGTCAATGTGGAAGGCCTCTGGATAACTAAGTTTGCAGATGATTGCAACCTGGGAGCAGTTACTGAATCCTCCCAAGATGAGAACACCCTTCAGGAAGGTCTAACACAGACAAACACATTGTGCCAAAGCTATGGTTCAAAACTCAATACCAAGAAATGCTTTACAGTACCTTTTAGGAAGTCTGCCATCCTGGATAACTATGTCATCAATAAAACAACCTTAAAAGTTGATTCACTGGTCAAGGATCTGGGAACTCATGCAGATAATAGCCTAGCCTTCGACCAACATGTGTCTAAGGTAGTTTTAGTGAATCCTTTGCATATCCGTAAAACAAACTGCAACAAAACTACTAGATTAAAAGACCTACATTTTGCTTGCAACATAAATAGAACATGTTGGAAAGACAGAAGTTTCTCAGAGAATTCCCAATCTCTATAAATGCTCCCCATTCATGTGAAGGACACTTCCTTCCTATCCCTATTTAAGTGCAACTTGGACCAATGGATGGGCAATTTGCAATTCTCCCTTGGTCTAGCTCTTATGTCTCTGATGGACAGAAGCAGTCAGCAAATCATCCTCCTATAAAGCAACAATAAGTCAAATATGTGGGTCACATTTGGGTTGCATGGCTAGGCTTTTAAGGGCCCTTAAGGGCCCTTATGGTCAATAGCCTAGTATACACTTATACAGTTATGAACCTATGAACCATTTCCATCAAGAGATCAGTCAGCAGCAGAGTATCTCAGGGCTCAGTGCTCGTCCCACTCCTGATTGGCATCTACTTCTTGGAGGTCAAGGCTAATGTCAAGGGTCTTTGGCTCACCAAGTTTGCAGATGACTGTACGTTGGGAGCTATCACAGATAACCCCCATGACACTAACATCTTGCAGACTTATGACTGGTGCCAAAGACATGGATTAAATAAATGGCAAGAAGTACTTTATAGTGTCTTTTGAGAAAAAGTCCACCTAAGTTAATTACTCCATCGATAAGACACCCTTAAGAGTTGACCAGTAGTTAGGGATCTGACCATATGTAGACAGTAATCTGGACTTTGACCAATGTATAGCCAAGGTAGTGAGAAAATCATTCTGAGTTGCCCAACTTATAAGTAAGAGTATGGCATCCAGGTCCAAGGAAGTTATAGTACCACATTACTCAGCCCTTATCAGACCCATCGTTGAGTACAATGACAACTTTGGTATGGACCTGACTGGGCATATGCAACAGTTGGAACACCCACACAGGTTTTTCACTAAGAGAATCCAGGGTATTAGCACATTTCCCTACACAGATTGCCTTAAAACCCTTTCTATAGACTCAGTCTCCATCAGGTTGCTGAGAGGCGAACAATGCCTGGCATACAAAGTATCCTCAAATCCAGCCCTGATGAACGTTTTGCACACCCTCAAAATGAATAGCCCCAGAAACAGTCAATCCAAAGATTTAAACTTTGCTTACAACATAAAAAGAACAGGCTGGTGAGATAGATCTGTGTGTCTCAAAGGATCCCCACACTCTGGAATAGGCTCCTCAGCCAAGTAAAGCAGAGATTTTCCCAAACCTTATTCAAATGTAACCTTGACCATAGATGGGAACTCAAAAATTTTCCTGCAGTCTTGCAACCATGTCTCTGATAGACAGAGGCCAACAGAAAATATTTCTTAACTAACATTAACTAACATACCCCCTCACTTAACTTATACCAACCTCCTGACTAACATAACCCTCCAAATAGATACCCATGTTATAATGGGACACAACTGAGCTTATAAAGACCCTGATGGTCATTAGACTAGTCCATGCCTATGAACCTATGGTAAATTTACAGCAGCTATTTTATTTATTTATTTTCCCGCATGAGATAACCATTTTGTTCCTGCATGCATGTGGCATTTTTGTTACTATTTCTTGATACATGACTGCTAATAGGAATACTTCCTTTCATGGGGAAAGTCGTTTTTTGGTTATTGTCTCAGGAATCAGCCTTACTGAAACATCCTTGGGACAGTATTTTGTGCATGAACAATGTACAGAAGTGGCTTTGGGTTTGAATATTTAACAAGCATTTTCTAGGAGACAGGAAAAGAGGATAGACAGTTTGCTATCAGTGGTTTTAGTTGCTCCAACTAACTCTTTCCTTCATATGTTCTAAAACCAATGAACATCTTCAAAAATGTATAATCTTTTAGAAAAAGAACTACTGAAGTTCAAAAAACTTCAACAGAATACATCACTTTTTGAACAAAAAGTGTTTTTGCAAACCACATTCCTAGAGTTTTGAGATTAATTTCCAATCCTTTAGGAAACCCACAAGAAGTTTAGAATCAGCAAGCAATTTAAATAATCAATCATAAACAGGTAAGGCACATTTATAACATTCAGCAAAAAATGAGATCCAAGAAGTACACCAGGAAATATTTACTTTATATACAAACTAATGGATATTATGTCTACAGTAAACTCTGATATCGAATTACAAAATATCCAGGGCAAGAAAACTAAAGGAATGGTTTGAAAAAGGCTGGAAAGTTTAAAAGGTTTGGAAGGGATTGTAAATATTTTACTGAGGGGGAGGAATATTCATTAGTTGATTTTCCAATGTGCAGCTGAAGAACATGTTAATAATGCAGTTCAAGAAGAAATGTATCACAATGTTTTTGTCAATGAAATGAGATGATGAAGTAAACCTACATACATATAAAGACCAGTGATTTAATATATCCAGGTCTACCTCCAGAATGCGAATCAAAGTTCCCCTCCTCAAACTTGGAGCTTCTTCAGTGCTGACTATATCCATATATGCCAACATTTTTAAAGTTCCACTTGAGTTAGAAATTTTTATATAAAAACTTTTTTTATAAAAGAAAATTAACTGTAATATAATACTGATATATATATATATATATATATATATATATATATATATATATATATATATATACACACACACACACGCACATATATATATATATATATATATATATATATGTTTTTGTTCTTCTTTCAGCTTTTGGGGTCACCACAGCGGAACTCCGGTCCGCTAATGATTGGCAGTGGATTATTTACAGGTGCCGAGGTGCCAGCTTGATGCCCAGCCCTCAACGAAGGCACGCCCATTCTACGCATGTCTTTCAAATGCTACTCGACCGCGGGGAGGACATGCAGACTCCACACAGAAGGCGCTCCAGTCGAGAATCGAACGGGAGAACCTCTTGCTGTGAGGCAACAACTCTACAGCTGCACCACCGCGGCTTCTTATAGATATATATATATATATATATATATATATATATATATATATATATATATATATAGTCACACAGACATGAAGAAGGGAGACACTTCTGAAAACACGGCATCTACACTGGCACTGATTTCCTACCAAATACAGTTATTGGCATTTTGTACTTTGGGGACTTGAAACTTAGGGAATCTGGTTTGGGGAAGTATTCATATACCAGTTTTATCATGATACTAGTAATCATGTTACAGATCTTGAAATTACAATAGGCAACCACTGTAAACAGTTAAATTTCATTATACTAAGCCTCTTGGAAATTGATACTGCAACAATCCAGTCCAATATGCAAGAATAATATCCAGTGATGCTAATCAGTGTGTGTGTGTGTGTGTGTGTGTGTGTGTGTGTGTGTGTGTGTGTGTGTGTGATATATATATATATATATATATATATATATATATATATATATATAAATGGGATGGTCGAATGCATCTTTTCCAGTTTCTGTAATACTGTTCTGAAAAATGTTTGAATGCCTATTAGCAAATGGTAGTGTGCATTCACTAATGTGCATTCAACATTCTGATAATAAATCTCACTAGATTGGGGATTGGGAAATTTACCCTTTTCCTCACTGTAGTGCAATCTCGGAGTTGGAATATATAATATGCATGGGTATGGGGGTGTGGATGAGGGCTTGCCCACCTACAAAACCGTAAAAACTAGTCCTTCAGAGATACAATTCTAATGGCAGCTTTACCACAACAGCCTAAAGGGTTTGACACCACCTCCTTGTATTTCAAATTATTCTGAATGCCGACTTCGGAGTGATAATGTTTGAAATTCGTTACAAGAAACATTTAACAAATTTGGCAATACCACTCTACCATATAAGAAGAAATTTTTGTGGCTTTCCATATTTTGATAGTAAACTATATATATATATATATATATATATATATATATATATATATATATATATATATATATATATATAGATTCACTTTAGAAGATCGAATTCCTAAAATTTCGAACCTCATATTATCGAGACCAAAACATCGAGATTTGGAAACTCGAACTTCTAAAATGAAAAGGAAAAAAAAAAGTCAAACATTGCTTTTGCAGGGGGGCTTTGCCCCCCTGCACCCCCCTTGTGGGGGGCTGTGCCCCCCACATCCCCCTACTTAAATATACCAACTCCGAGATTGCGCTACAGTGGGGAAAAGGGAAATCTCCCATATTGCGCTGTATGTGGAAGCGCAAAACGGGAGATTTCCCACTTCCTGTCAACACCACAAAATAGATAACAACATTACGTACACACAGAGCATACAAGAAGCCTTCCTCTGTGTGCACGTAACATTTTAAGGTAAGTAAATTGTTATTTTTTAAAACTTTACATATTCGATATACTGAAATGTCGATCATATGGCCTCAACCATATGACATTCGAGATTTCAGTATTTCGATAATGTAAAGTGTTCCCATAGATATATATATATATATATATATATATATATATATATATATATATATATATATATAGAGAGAGAGAGAGATATGGTGAAGGCAGCTGACAAATAAAAGCAAAGAAGCCAGCGTCCTGCTGTAGGTATCTGTAGTTCCAGAACAGGGCATACACACCTACAAACCAGTAAACTGGACTCCACAGCAGCATCAGCAAGCAATAGCTTGATTCGACAGTAGAACTGCTGTATATGCCACTGACCTTAGATAAAATAAACTGTAGACTCTTTACAGTGCAGTCTCTGCTGGACAAACCGTGTCATATTTAGCATATTTAATCACGTCATAGATAAATATTAAAATCAAGAGAGCAAGTATGAATGCATTTAAGTAAAGTGTATAAAAACAAAGATAATGCAAGGAGCAGTTAAAATTTGAAAACGCCATATGCTGCTGTTATGGAACCGACTTACTAAAGCAAACTAAGTTGTTTTGATTTATACCAAAGGTACAGGTAAGTAGCAGGAGAAGCTGGTCATATACCAAAGGTACAGGTAAGTAGCAGGAGAAGCTGGTCATAGTCATAAAGCATGAACGCGAAAACAGCCTCTACACGTATAGTCTTACCAGAGGAAACATTTATTGTTTCTGATCCACTGGTTACAACATGTGCTCTCTTTACATCAAGTGATAGTGTCTTGATCTTTGAAAAGATCATCTAAAATGTCTTAGTCCCATACATTTGTTTCTGACATCAATCTCCACAAGCCTTAAAGAAGAATGACATATTATATTGATGTGTTTAAAGTTTTTAAATATTTTTTGGCATGTTCTTCTTTAGCTATCTGCAGCCCAAGTATAATCATCCATGGCTGATTTCTTTAGCCTACAAGAATCATCAGGACCCTTAATTTTACTATCAGGAAATTTCTGCATTTTTAACCTAAAAGACTGTAATTTTATATCCTGTCTAAATACTATATACATTTTTTACACATATATATATATATATATATATATATATATATATATATATATATATATATATATATATATATATATATATATATATATATATATATATATATATATATATATATATATAGATATATTTACATTATAAATCTTTATTAAACAGCTTAATTCATTATTCAGTGCAGCGTAAGGGTGGGGAGGGGCACTGCTACACTCCTGAGTGTGTCATATTTCGGCAGAGACATTAAACTAAATCCCATCTGCTTGTGTTGGTAGTAACTCAGTCAGATGTAAAAGATCCCTTGGCACCTATCAAAAAGGGCAGGGAAAGTTCCTTGATGACCTGGCCAAATTTCCCCAGTAGAATAATTACCACCACAGGTCTCCCCTGAAAAGTAGCTACTACTAGCCTAGTGGGACTAATTCAGTCAATAAAGGATAGACAGACAGATAGATAGATAGATAGATAGATAGATAGATAGATAGATAGATAGATAGATAGATAGATATAAAGACTGAAAAAAGAAGTTCAGGGCAAGAAAGTGCATAAAGTCACATCCACAAGGGTCTAAAGAGTTGGACACATTTGAAGATAGTAATGCAGGACTAATTGACTGGCCGGACAGTGATCAGTACAGCAGTTTACCTTTGGCTATTTTAATAAAGTGAAAAGACCACTCATCAATAACTCTTTTCAGGAATGACCAGGGATAATTTTCTTCTTAATTGACTTGCTCAGAGTCACACAGTATTCAAATAGTGACTACGGGAATCAAACTAAGTACTACAGAATAAATCTTATCATCCACCTAACTTAGTCCTCTGCACAAATCTGACATTTTAGGTGTTAGAGGGCAGTTGCTTTACATACAAGCACAGATTTTCTTATTTGTTATAACTCAACCTCTAAATATTGTTAGTTTCCCAGGTTCATACTTTATACATCTCAAATGTCTTTACTTGCCTGAGATGAGGGTTTTCTAATTGCTGATGCCAGAGTCAGAATTGTTTAGTGTTACTAAATTTTACTGGTATACCACTATAACTGCTTGCAAAGGATGACATATTTGAATTACGTGCACTGCTATAAAATGAATGAAATAGACGTGCTGTATCACTTTCCAGCTCCAAGGATGATTTTACCTCTCAAAAAGTAAGCCACCATTTTCCAACTTAATTTTAGTGATTAAAGTTTTGTATATGTACAGCTCTCCAACATTTAAATGAGAGATTTTCTTTTGTGCCATTTAACTATCTCACTTTTCTACTTCAGACAGATTTATGACAGGCCTGATTATGTGCACAGATACAGGAAATGTGACACAGTTTCAGAGCTAAAGTTTTGCAAAATACCATTCCTGCTCCTGTCAAGCTGTCTTCTTTATTTAAAGTCTTCCCTGTTACACTAAAATCCCATCTCTAAAAATGCACAGAGAGCCATGCAGCAATTTTACCTCCTTCACCTTCTCAGCCCTAAGAACGGATTTATTATGGTCGTGTTATATCACCACATTTCAAGAAGTTCCTTCCCATTAATCATCCTTTTATTGCCTCGTTTGTAGATTCATACACCTGCACATGTGCTAATATCCTGCAATGCACTCTCTGAATTTGTTCATGCATGAAGAAAGCATTTAGTTGCCAATAAATGCACTCAGGTATTAAAATGCACACATATACAGACACGCGCGCGCGCGAGTATGCACGGACATATATGTACAAATACGTGCACATGCAGGCACACAAGTATACACACACACACACACACACACACACACACACACACACACACACACACACACACACACACACACACACACATTCACAACTCTTGGCATACGTTTAGATAGAGTGAGCCCTACTAACTGGTCCAGTTCTAAGGATTAGGGATATAACCCCAGTGGACTTTTTATGATGTTTATTTCTCATCCTGCCTTAATGATAGCTCACTGTAGCAGCCTTTAATAAATAAATAAATATTAACATTAAAGTGTAACAATGGATATTAATAAGTTCCTTTAGTAACAAAGTACAGTCATGTGACACTCATTTATTCAGTGTGTGTGTGTGTGTGTGTGTGTAGACTTTTGGCTTTTCCCGGTTTTGGGTCGCCACAGTGGAACTCCAGTGCGCTCATGATTGGCAGTGGATTTTTACGGTGCCAAGTTGTCAGCACGACACCCAACCTTCAACGAAGGCACGCCCATTCACGCTCGCACCTACCCGTATGTCTTTAACATCACTCGACAGCGGGAAGGACATGCAGATTCCACACAGTAGGCACTCCAGCTGAGAATCGAACAGGAGAATCTCTTGCTGTGAGGCGACAATGCACCACAGTGGCATTAGTAAAGAAAAGTTGAAATACCACTGAAATAGCATTTTATAAAACATACAAGGCATCCTCCAACCCATTACTGATGCATTTACTGCACATCAGAAAGTCATATGACATCAGAAATACTCAGTCTAGGGATCTAAACCTCTTCTGAAACATCAAAAGACCAGTTTGGAGGGACAGGTATATCTCACAGGATACTGCTGTTCTGGAACAGACACCCCATAAACATAAAACAAAGTTCATCCCCATCCATATTCAAGAACAACTTAGATCTATTGTTGAGAAACAAAAAATGCACACCAGGACTGCCCCCGTTACTACTAACTGACAGAGGTATCTCCTAAATACTTTATCCCATGCATGGGTCCCCTCAAATTATCTATGGTATGATCCCAGTTATTCTTATTAGGGGTAATATATAATTATCAAGCATGGAGTGGGTAAGGCCAGTCTATAACCGAATGCAATAGGTTATTGTGAGCACAAAAAGGGAAACTGGTTAGGCTTAAAATGCCCCACAAGGGCAGTTAGCCAAGTACTTACCTATGAACCTAAATGATACAAAACCATGTCATACAAAAGGCAATCGAAGGAGCAGTCAGAGTACTAAAGGGAGGAATGAACAACAGTTAGATAATGTGTGCAGTCTAGGATCATCCATCTATGAGGTAGGCTGTGGAGGGACACCCATCTTGATAATCTTTATTAAAATCTAGAAACAGATGTAACCAGATATTTTACAGTTATTATTAAAAGAAGAAGGCACTGTTCACCATCGCCTTATTAAGTGGAAAGAATGCATGTCATTCTTTTCTTGAAAGTGCCTCACAAACACTTTTATCAAAGAAAATGCGATTGTTAAATAAATATATATTGATTACACAAGTGCATCAACACATCTATACGAAAAGGAAAGAAAGCATTTGAATAGTTCCTACTTTTTTCTATCAATAAATATCAGGATTTTTTATGGAAAAGTGACATCAACCTAGATCACTGCAACAGCAGAACAAAAAGAAAAATAATCAAATTGGTTCTGTTTAAACAGCTTCTAAGAATTGAAAGAAATACATATAAATATT
Organism: Protopterus annectens; assembly: GCF_019279795.1. NCBI lineage: Eukaryota > Metazoa > Chordata > Ceratodontiformes > Protopteridae > Protopterus > Protopterus annectens. The sequence goes on from NC_056743.1 coordinate 1,098,593,720, forward strand.
CTATATTAACAATACAAGTACAGTTATCATAATTATTATGTTAGGTTTCTTTTTTGTTTTGTTGCTGGTTAAGACTAACAAACAGAACCCATTGGATTCTAGTTTCTGATGTATATTTCATCAAGGTTATAGATAAGAAATATTTTTGTATGCTCTATCCACTGATAGGATGTTACTACTATGGGGACAGCAGATATAAACATGATATCACTAAAGGCATCCGCTTTACAACATTTATAATGGGCACACCACAAACCAGACAGAAAATGGATGCCTTTATATTTCTTTATTCTGATACTGCCTTGTTCCTTAATGAAAAGTAAAGGAGTGCCTGCCAGATTTCTTTCTTTTGCCTGCCAGCCATCAACTTCTTTCTGATTCCCCAGAAAGCTAACATCTGGGTGCAGTGATGGGTGTTCAGAACCTGTGCTTCAGTTCTGCTTGCTGTTCTTCATTTAACATTCATGCTCTGAGTCCTGTGGCATCTTTGTCCCATTCACATAAGGGTCAGCTTCACTCCTGACTAATGTCACTGTTTTTAAGTATGGACACTTAACTGCTCACATCTGGGGAACTATACTGTGCCCATACTAGTAGCAAGTTTAAGTATTTGCATTATTTACTTTGAGTTGCTTTGGTGAGAAACCACAATGCTGGCCTTATGTCATATGTACACCAGCAGATATGCAGTAAAGGGATACTGTGTACATCACCTGGCTGCCAGACACATGCATGTCCCAAATAATACCTGAAAGCAATTGGTACAATGTCCAGGCTTTGTGTATCATTGTGGGCTGCATACCTCATGCCTTTCTTGCTCCCAACACCAGGAGGGAGAGCCTGCACTGACCATCACTCTCACCCTGCCTGGCCAGCTCCTCTTGTACCCAAAACCATATTTAGTCGCAGATAGTTTGGGTCCAAGTCATGGCTTCATGTTTCTACTCCAAAGAGACAGTTTAGTATTTGCCTCAAAACCTGATTCTTTCTCTGCAAAAATCATTTTATTTCCTTAACTATATCTACAACATGCGTAAGTCTATCAACAGGAAAACATGGGTCTAGCAAATTGTTTCACAAAGTTACTGTCAAATGCCATCTGTACAGAAACCAAGCTTTTGAAACAGCACTGGAACAGGCAACTGAAACCACAGTTTTTTCTGGTAGGAGAAAGCTCTAACTCTCCATTTAGGAAGCTTCACCCATTTTGTGTGCTGGTAGGGAGAGAGGGCCTTCTCAAAACTCTATGCAGGAAGCTTCACACAATTGTGTGAGCGGGATTGCTCATATCTTCAATGCTGGCAGCTGCACCCATTTTCTGTGATGGGGGAAACCCTAGCATACTCCATGCAGGGAATTTTACCTATGCACTCCCTTTACTAATATAAGCAACCGGCTGCTGCATTTCTGGACATGGGAGATTCCACTCTGCATCATTCTGATTCAATCAGATGGCATTTCAGCTGGTGAAGCATTACCTAATTTTTGTTTATCACATAAAGCAACTCATGAGAAAACTACCAGCTGCCAGTGTAAAAAAAATGCAATCTGGACTGTGTCTCACCTAGGATTTATTCACTACTCCTGTCTAATCATTCCTAACAGGAAAATCATATCAACAAGAAAAATTCACACCATAAATTCAATTATTCATAGAGCGTGGCTTAAAGAAGTTAGAAGATTATAGTTATATTAAATTAGAGACAGCAAATACAGATAGAGCTAAAAGGGAGAAATTGGTTCTGTTTAAATAACCTTTGTCTTCTGGCACCATTCATGATAAAATACCAAATAAACATCAGTGCACAGTACCATTGTGCTCTTTTATTGCAGGGTTCCATTTCCCAATGATCACTTCAGATTCATTCACAGGTCAGTCAGAAGCTCCCTACATCGCAAACCTGAATATACCCGCATTTTCTATTACTGGCTACAATGCTACAGAGGTTCACTTACAAACTGAACTCAGACTCATTTGCACATACAACAAAGTCTCAAAAACAAGCAAAGTGATAGACCCTTGGTATTTCTGTGCTGTGCTATTACCCTCCCATATCAAGCTGTTCAAGTCATTATATTATAGCTCTGTTAATTCAGCCTAGTGGTTCCATAATTCCAATAAAAAGTTATTGGTACATTAGCATGACACCTTCTACCTCATTACACAAGGTTATAACTTTTTTCAGTGTTCAGGTTTTCTTCTGTCCTTGAGACTTACTGTCACTCATTCTCCACTTCAGAGTGTTTGCCTGTAGCACATCAGCCTAGCCTTTGCAATGGCGAGTGGCACACGCATCTGTTCACTTCCATAGTTGGCCAAGGCTCATAGCTAATGAATTCCATCTTGTGTTTGATAGAAATACTGACACTGGTTAGTTTGTAGTAACTACAATGTGACAGATGGATGAGAAGACAGAAAGTATGTTTTGTAAAACAATAATTAAATAAGTGAGTAATGGAGAAATGCAAACCATGTGGTACTGAGCGATCAACAGACATGATGGTTGTCACCCTGTCTGTGCTAAAGTGCCAGCACTCCACTATGGTGTTAATGTCTATGTTCTGCATGCCGAGCACGTGAGCCATCGATCTTCTAACATAAACGCATGCATACATATATATTTATATACATACGTGTGTGTGTGTGTGTGTGTGTGTGTGTGTGTGTGTGTGTGTGTGTGTGTGTGTGTGTGTGTGTGTATGTGTGTGTGCGCACGTATGTGTGGGTGTGTATGTGTGCGCATTACAGTAAAGATTACTGCATAGGTCATGTACTTCGGTACTTTCCAAATGTACATATAACTTGAGCAAAACAGCTCACATTAAAATTCCCTTGGTTTCCATATAATGCTTGGTGGATCCACTAAATCCTAAGTTATTAATCATTACACTGCAAACCTTATATTTTTATGGTTTTGCTTAATCCTCCTTTTCCTGTCCTACTTTTCATGCCATTTTCAAAAGGCACCATATTCTACTCCGTATCCCTGACAGCCCAAATTTCTGTTATGCCTGCAGTATCAATTATTCTGCCCATAAACAATGCAAACAAATTACTTCTTATCACTCATACACCTACAGCTACACAGCATCACCCTCACTTACCCTCTCACTCTGATGCCCCCTTTGTAAATTACTGGCCTCTTCTTACTCTTCTGTTTCCTCCAGATATGTAACCTCCAATCTAATTTCAGGTGATATGGTTTTAATATATTTAATATATCAAAAGCCAACTGGTTTCTGCCATGCTTCTGGATCTGTCCAAGGCCTTTAATACCATATCCCAGAGTCTACTTCTAAAACAACTCTCTTCATTTGGCCTATCGAACAGTTCTATCAACTGGCTCTCCAGTTACCTTTCCAATAGACTCCAGTCAGTTAAATGGATTAAATTCTTACTCATCCTTCCTACCTGTCAAAACAGGTTTTCCCCAAGACTCCATGTTAGGGCCACTGCTTTTCAACATATTCATTTTCATCAGTTGAAAGCTAGCTAAATAACTCCCAGCTTCTACTCAATCAACAAAAAAAAAAAAAAAGAAAGTTGCTGCTGTTCTTCCCAAAAGCCTTTACACACCCCAAATAAAATTTGTCAGTAACAGACTCTGATAGCACCCCTATAGAAGTCACCACCCATGTAACACTACTAGTAATGATAACCGATAATAACTTGAAATTTGACATGCATGTGAAACATGTTATCAAAAAAAAAAAAAATTACCAAAAATTAGGGACACTATGGAACAAAAAAAAAATGCTTTACTGATTCATCCAGGAAATTCTTGGACTCTACACTCATTCTTCCTACTTTACTACATGACTTCCCAGTAGTGCTCAACCTTCAAATTTCCATCCAAAATAAACTAAACCAGTGCTACAATAAAACAGCTAAATTTGCCACTAACTCACAAAACTGCTTTCCCCTAAAAGAGCTTAATTGGCTTGAATACCAAAGCAGCTCAGTTACATGCAAACTACTCCTAGTCTACAAATTAATGTACAAAGCAGAACAAAGCAACGTCCTGCTAGAATTACTGCATACATACTGCCCTGCTAGGCCACTTTGGTGTGGAAATAAAATGCTCCTCGTTACCTATGAACCACACATGTCAGCAGGAACATCTCTCTATTCCATCAATGTAATCTACTCCTGGAACTCTATCTCCCTTATCCCGGCAACCTTTCCAATTTAAAGACCAGTCTAAAAATATCTGTCTGACACCTGGAAATGTACATGTACAACCCTCAAATCAGATACATGCCCACCTACGTACTATAACAATGCCTTTCACAATCTAATCCACTAACACTCCTATATCAGAAATAGCCTAACATCAAAATCAGCTCTCACTTTAACACTAATGGATTCTATTCTACCATCTCATCCTAGTAACCAGTACTTATCACTATTTATTTCATATCTGGTGTCATTAATTAACATCCTCATCTCTCCAATACTAATCAGCTCTCTCTCATGTCCTTAATTTCCCTTCCACGCACTGGTCCTCCTCATCTCATTTTAGTACTCTATTTTGGGATTAAAATATTCTATTATTTTTTACCTCCATATATCATTAGAAATACAGCCAGTCTTTTGAATAACTATATTTATTTTACATGACATAAACTATCCACTTCTTCTAAGTGTCTTGCTACTAGCAGTACATATTGTATTCATACCTCTCAGCCATACAGATTTTCGCAGAATGTCCAGATTTTTGCCTATTTGTGGTTCTTGTCTCATAAAATTGTGGTTTTCTGGCAAATTATTGAGGGTTGAAGTTAGAATATAAAGGCAGTCATTTGAGGTTTCAGACTTCATACCCTTTAGAAAACTCATACTAATGTAAAACCTGTTGTTCTATCTACTTTCTAAGTCTGTAAGAGTAATATTTCAAAAGTGTACCTATTTTTGGGCCTTTGTCCCCCCCCCCCCCATTATTTATTGCTCTGTCCATATTTCTTGCTATAACAGCTTGAGTGATATGATTGTATTCTTGATCACAATCTCT